>NC_086104.1:300000-452500 GCF_963921235.1 Mobula hypostoma
GCAGAAAGGGTCTGGGAATATGCATTCCCCACAGCAGTGCCGCCCCAGGGAGGGCGGGAACAGGAAGGCTTTAAAGCAGGCCGCGAAGTTTGAATAAATCTCTTTCATCACAACTCTAACTCACCGACTCCGTGTGGTTATTTTAGCGCTGTGTGTAGCACACTGCTACAATTGGTGACCCCGACGGCCCAAACTATATTTGGACCAGAGATGACCGACGCTGCATCTGTTCACGCAGTTTCGTTAAAACTGCCAAGCTTCTGGACGCTGCGACCCCAATTATGGTTCGAACAAGCAGAAGCACAATTCCACATTCGGCAGGTAACCTCGGAGTCCACTCGCTACTACTACGTGCTGAGCTCACTTGACCAGGAGACAGCTGCACAAGTTGAGGAGTTTACACAGTCGCCCCCAGAGGACGGCAAATACACAGCATTCAAAGCCCTGCTCATAAGGACTTTCGGACTCTCACGGCACGAACGAGCACACCGCTTAATGCACCTGGATGGTTTGGGAGACAGGCCGCTGTCAGCATTAATGAACGAGATGCTGGTCCTGGCTGAAGGACACAAACCCTGCCTTATGTTTGAGTAGGCGTTCCTAGAGCAACTGCCTGAGGACATATGCCTGCTGCTGTCCGACGCAGATTTCAGCAACCCCCGGGAGGTGGCGGCCCAAGCAGATGTGCTGTAGAATGCCAGGAAAGAGAGAGGGGCATCCGTCGCACAGATCACCAAGCCGCGTGCCCAGCGGCAGACCAGACCAGGCCTGGTAGCAGAGCCTACAAAACCCGGCGACGGGAGTGAGGAGCCCAACAAACAATGGTGTTTCTACCACCAGCGGTGGGGCACAGAGGGCCGCCGCTGCAGACCACCCTGCAAATTCCCGGGAAACACCAGGGCCAACCGCCGCTAATGGCTACGGCGGCTGGCCATCAGGACAGCCTCCTGTACGTCTGGGACAAGCAGTCGGGACACCGCTTTTTGGTCGACACCGGAGCGGAGATCAGCGTCTTACCTCCAACGAGTTACGACACCCGCAACAGAGAACCGGGACCCACCCTGAGGGCCGCAAATGGCAGCACAATACGAACCTACGGCACCCGCACAGTACGGCTACAGTTCAGCTCCAGCCGGTTCACATGGGACTTCACACTGGCCGCCGTGGCCCAACCACTCCTGGGGGCGGATTTTCTACGAGCCCACAGCCTGCTGGTCGACCTGCAAGGGAAGCGATTAGTCCACGCCAAGACTTTTCAAACGTTCTCCCTGGGTGAAGCACAGTTGCCAGCCCCACACCTGGACTCCATCACGTTGTCCGACGACGAATTCACCAGGGTCCTGGCGGATTTCCCATCAGTACTGACACCGCAGTTCACGGCAGCCATGCCCAGACACGGAATACAGCACTACATCCCGACCCAGGGACCACCCCTCCACGTCCGTGCTCGAAGGCTTCCCCCGGACAAGCTCCGACTGGCGAAGGAGGAGTTCAAGAAGATGGAGGAATTGGGGATCATACGACGGTCCGACAGCCCATGGGCCTCCCCCCTTCACATAGTGCCCAAGGCAACGGGGGGCTGGGGACCATGCGGTGACTACTGCAGACTGAACGAGGCTACAACGCCAGACCGCTACCCTGTGCCGTACATTCAAGACTTCGCAGCAAACCTACACGGCGCAAGGATCTTTTCCAAGGTAGACCTCGTCCAGGGATACCATCAAATCCCTGTACATCCGGACGACGTCCCCAAAACAGCACTTATCACCCCGTTCGGACTTTTCGAATTCCTCCGAATGCCGTTTGGTCTAAAGAATGCTGCACAGACTTTCCAGCAGTTAATGGACGCAGTGGGACGCGACCTGGACTTTGCATTCATCTATTTGGACGACATCCTCATAGCCAGCAGTAGTCGGCAGGAGCATCTGTCCCACCTCCGCCAGCTCTACTCCCGCCTGAGCGAATTCGGCCTTACAATCAACCCAGCCAAATGCCAGTTCGGACTCGACACCATCGACTTCCTGGGCCACAGGATTACTAAAGACGGAGCAACCCCGCTGCCCGCCAAGGTAGACGCGGTCCGCAACTTCCCCCAACCCAACACAATCAAAGGCCTGCAGGAATTCGTGGGTATGGTGAATTTCTACCACCGTTTCCTCCACTCAGCAGCCCGAACCATGCGACCCCTGTTCACTCTAATGTCGGGTAAGGGCAAGGACATTACCTGGGACGAAGAGGTCGCAATCGCTTTCATTAAAACCAAAGAAGCCTTGGCAAATGCCGCGATGCTAGTGCACCCCTGAACGGACGTTCCTACTGCCCTCACAGTGGACGCATCCAACACAGCGGTCGGTGGAGTGCTGGAACAACTCATTGAGGGCCGCTGGCAACCCCTGGCGTTCTTCAGCAAACACCTACGACCACCTGAACTCAAATACAGTGCTTTCAACCGGGAGCTATTGGCACTATACCTGGCAATCCGGCATTTCAGGTACTTCTTAGAAGGTAGGCCCTTCACCGCGTTCACTGACCACAAACGGCTTACCTTTGCGTTCATGAAGGTGTCCGACCCCTGGTCGTCCCGCCAGCAGTGACATCTGTCCTACATCTCCGAGTACACGACGGACATCCGGCATGTCTCTGGAAAGGACAACGTCGTGGCGGACGCACTTTCCAGACCTACCATACAGGCCCTGTCCCAGGGGGTGGATTATGCAGCGCTGGCAGAGGCACAGCAGGCAGACGCTGAGATCCCCAGTTACAGGACTGCAGTCTCCAGTTTGCAGCTCCAAGACCTCCCCGTAGGCCCAGGTGAGAGGACCCTACTATGTGACGTAGCTACCGTCCAACCCCGCCCCGTCGTCCCAGCAGCCTGGCGCCGGCAGGTTTTCGAGTCCATTCACAACTTAGCGCACCCCTCCATCAGGACGACCGTCCGGCTGGTCGCCAACAGGTTCGTGTGGCATGGACTGCGTAAACAGGTCAGTGAATGGGCCAAAACGTGCATGCAGTGCCAAACGGCCAAGGTGCAGCGGCATACCAAGGCTCCGCCGCAGTAGTTCGAACCCACCCGCCGGAGGTTCGACCACATCCATGTGGATATCGTGGGGCCCCTGCCAGTGTCACGAGGAGCGCGGTATCTCCTAACTATGATAGACCGGTTCACCAGATGGCCAGAGGCAGTCCCGCTCACCGACACCACCTCCGAATCCTGCGCCCAAGCACTGATCGCAACCTGGGTAGCCCGCTTCGGGGTACCGGACCACATTACCTCCGACAGGGGCGCCTAGTTCACCTCCAGCCTGTGGTCGGCTTTTAGGATCTCAGCTACACCACACAACTGCCTACCACCCACAGTCGAACGGACTAGTGGAGCGCTTCCACCGTCACCTGAAATCGACTCTCATGGCCCGCCTGGAGGGGCCTAACTGGGTGGACAAGCTTCCCTGGGTCCTGCTCGGAATCCGCACGGCGCCCAAAGAGGATCTGCACAACTCGTCGGCTGAGTTGGTGTACGGCGCACCCCTGGTAGTCCCAGGAGAGTTCATACCAGCCCCAAGGGGGCAAGAGGAAGAACCCACAGCAGTCCTGGACAGACTACGGGAGAGGCTCGGTAACCTGGCCCCCATCCCCACTTCACAGCACGGACAGAGCCCGACCTGCGTACCCAAAGACCTGCAGAACTGTAAGTTTCTTTTTGTACGACGGGGCGGACACCGGGCACCGCTACAGCAGCCCTACGAGGGGCCGTTTAAGGTGATCAGGAACAACGGGTCCACGTTCGTGCTGGACATTGGGGGGAAAGGGGAGGTTTTCACAGTAGACCGACTCAAACCGGCCCATGTGGACTTGGCACAGCCGGTCCAGGCTCAGGCACCGCGGCGCAGGGGCAGACCTCCCAAACAGAGGCCGATCCAGACTGTGGACATTGGGGGAGGTATCGCCGGTTCTGGGGGGGGGGGATTATGTGGCGACCCACTTTCTGGCACCCACGAACTGGCTCACAACAGCGCATGCAGACAGAGGGCCAGCCCCAAAAAGGGCGCCAGGCCATCTTCACCAGCAGGAGGACAATCCCGCGCGCAGAAAGGGTCTGGGAATATGCATTCCCCACAGCAGTCCCGCCCCAGGGAGGGCGGGACCAGGAAGGCTTTAAAGCAGGCCGCGAAGTTTGAATAAATCTCTTTCATTGTAACTCTAACTCACCGACTCCGTGTGGTTATTCTAGCGCTGTGTGTAGCACACCGCTACAAGGTGTTACATTTTAGAAGGTTTAATGCAAGGGGTAAGTATACAGTTAATGGCAACACCTTAATAGTTTTCATGTGCAGAGAAATCTTGGGGTCTAAGACCATTGCTCACTAAAAGTAGCCACACAAGTAGATAGTGTACTAAAGAAGTTGTATGGCATACTTGCCTTCATTCGTCAGGGCACTGAGTATGAGAGTCAGAAAGTCATTTTGCAGCCGTATAAAACTTTGGCTAGGCTGCACTTAGTATAAAGTAGGATCACCACAATGCTCCCTAGACTAGGGGACATAAGACACAGGGGCAGAATTAGGCCATTCAGCCCATCAAGTCTGCTCTGCTATTCCATCATGGCTGATTTATTATCCCTTTCAACCCCATTTTCCTGCATTCTCCCCATAACCCTTGATGCCCTCACCATTGTGTGCAGTTTTGGGCTCCTTATTTTAGAAAGAATGTGCTGACATTGGAGACGGTTCAGAAAAGATTCACAAGAATGATTCCAGGAATGAAAGGGTTACAGTATGAGGAACCTCTGGCAGCTCTTGGGCTGTGTTCCCTGGAGTTCAGGAGAATGAGGGGAATCTCACAGAAACATTCCGAATGTTAAAAGGCCTGAACAGATTAGATATGGCCAAGTTATTTCCCATGGTAGGGGAGTCTAGGACAAGAGGGCACAACTTGGATTGAAGGACGTCCATTTAGAACAGAGATGCGGAGAAATTACTTTAGTCAGAGAGTGGTAAATCTGTGGAATTTGTTGTCATGAGCAGCTGTGGAGGCCATGTCTTCGGTGTATTTAAGGCATAAATAGATGGGTTCTTGATTAGCCAAGGCATCAAAGGGTATGGGGAGAAGGCAGGGGAGTGAGGATGACTGGAAGAATTGGATCAGCCCATGACTGAATGGCGGAGCAGACTCAATGGGCCGAATGGCCTACTTCTGCTCCTATATCTTATGGTCAGTCAAGAACCTATCAACCTCCGCTTTGAGCTATAATGAGAGGTTGGACAAACTTGAGTTATCTTCTCTGGAGCAGTGGAGACTGAGAGGAGATCCGAAGGGTATATAAGATTATGAGAAGTATAGATAGGGAAGACAAACTATCTTTTTCCCGGGGTAGAAGTATCAAGTACTAGAAAGCATACATTGAAAGTGAGAGGGACAAGTTTTGTTGTTTACACAGAGTGTGGTAGGTGCCTGGAATGTATTGCTGGCGAGCGGTGCAGCAAGATACAACAGTGCTATTTATAAGCTGTTGATAGACACATGAATATACCGGGAATAGAGTAAGATGGATCACGTACAGGTGAAGAGAATTAGTTTCATCTGAGCTTGTTCAGGCACAAATGAGATTGAGGGTAACCTTACAGCAGTGTATAAAGTAAATCATGACATGAGAGTGGTGCGGACAGCCCAGCGCATCTGTAGTTGTGAACTTACCATGATTCAGGACATTTACAAAGACAGGTTGTAAAAAGGGCCAATAGAACTATTGGGGACCTGAGTCACCCCAACCACAATCTATTCCAGCTACTACCATCCAGGAAACGGTACCACAGCATAAAAGCCAGGACCAACAGGCTCCAGGATAGTTTCTTCCACCAGGCCATCAGACTGATGAACTCACGCTGATTTCAGTGTAGTCTATATTAGATTGACTGTTCTATTTATTATGAATTACTATGATTGCACATTGAGATGGAGACATAACGTAAAGATCCTCATGTCTGTGACGGATGTAAGAAATAAAGTCAATTCAATGTGGGCTGAAGGGCCTGTTCCTCTTCTGTATTGTTCTACGTTCTGTGGGGGTGATGGGGAAGGGGCTTTTCCCCTTCTGATGAGTGAGGATATAACAGCAGTGCTTAGAGGGGATTTTCAGGGGGATTGTTCCGTGAGGACATGTGGACAGAAGGAAGAGTTAAACACTTTGATGGGTCTGTACTACAGGCCCGCAATAATCAGTGGGAATTAAGAGCCGAGATGGAGGGAGACTGTAGATAGCAGGAAGCAGAATAGGGTAGTGAGTGGGAGATTTTAACTTAACTACCCTAATATGGATCACGCATCATGCAAAGGGTTTGGATGGGGTGGAACTTGTTAAATGTGCCCAAAAAATCTTCCTTAATCAGGAAGGTGGGCTAAAGACAACAACAACTGGCACAGCTGTTGTGTACAGCTTTGGTTAGAGGAAAGATGCAATCAAACTGGAAAGGGTGCAAAGAAGATTTACGAGAGTGCTGTCAGGACTCCAGAACATGAACTATAAGGAGAGGTTAGGCAAGCAAATACTTTATTCTTTGGAAAGATGACCTTATAGAGGTGTATAAAATCACGAGGGGCGGCGAAAGACACAGCTTCAGAAAACAAAGACATCCCTTGAAGACCATGTTAGGGATCTGGAGCAGCAGCTGGATGATATTCGGCTTGTACGGGAGAGTGAGGAGATAATTGATAAGTTACAGAAGTAGTCACACCAAAGTTGCAGGAGGTGAGTAGCTGGGTGACTGTCAGGAGAAATGGAAATGTGAACAGGCCATTCGTGCAGGGCACCCCTGTGGCCATTCCCCTCAATAGGAAATCTCTAAAATCTCTGGTCATCTGTCCATATAAGAAAAACACTGAACAAGAATGGTGTTCATGGAAAGACACCACAGAGAAAACCACTGCTTTCCAAAAAAAAACATTGCTGCACGTCTCAAGTTTGCAGAAGACAACCAGGATGTTCTAAAACATTTCTGGGACAATGTTCTATGGCCTGATGAGAAAAACCTTCATCCCAACCGTGAAGCATGGTGGAAGGAACATCATGGTTTGGGGCTGTTTCACTGCCTCAGGGCCAAGAAAGCTTGCAACTATTGAGGGAACAATTCATTCAAAGTTCTATCAAGACATTTTACAAGAGGATGTTAGGGTAGCAGTCCGTTACCTGGAGCTTAATAGAAGTTGGATAATGCAATAAGATAATGATCTGAAAGACAAGAGTAAATCAACAACAGAATGGTTTAAAAAGAAGAAAATTCGTGGTTTGGAGTGGCTGAGTCAAAGTCCTGACCATAATCCTATTGAAATGCTGTGGAAGGACCTGAAGCAAGCAGTTCGTGCGAGGAAGCCCCCCAATTCCCAGAGTTGAAGCAGTTTTGTAAGGAGGAACGGCCCTCATCCTCCAAGCCAACGGGCAGGACTGATTAACAGTTACCGGAAATGTTTGGTTGAAGTGATTTCTGTACATGAGGGTCACACCAGTTACTGAAAGCAAAGGTTCACATAACTTTCCCAACAAATACATGTAATAGAAAACCTACAGCACAATACAGGCCCTCTGGCCCACAAAGCTGTGCTGAATATTAGATCATTTTTTTAAATAAATAAATGAACAAGTATAATGTTTTTGTGTTATTTATTTAATTGGTTTCTTTTAATCTAGTTTTAGGACATGTGAGGATCTGATCACATTTTTGGTTATACTTATGCAGAAAAAGAGAAAATTCTACAGGTTCACAGACTTTCTAGCACCACTGTATGCTGCAGTTCAAGGATAGATGGCTTTGTTGCCAAGTTTGAAGATGATACAAAGGTTGGTGGAGGGGAAAGTAATGTTGAGGAAACATGTAGGCTGCAGAAGGACTTAGACAGATTAGAAGAACGGGCAAGAAAGTGGCAAATGAAATATATTGTTGGAAAATGCATGATCATGCACTTTGGTAGTAGAAATAAATGTGTGGACTATTTCCTAAGCGGGGAGAAAATCCAAAAATCTGAGATGCAAAGGGACTCGGGAGTCCTAGTGCAGAACACCCTAAAGGTTAACTTGTAGATTAAGTCAGTGTTGAGGAAGGCAAATGCAATGTTCGCATTCATTTCAAGAGGTCTGGAATACAAGAGCAGGGATGTGATGCTGAGGCTTTATAAAGCACTGGTGAGGCCTCACCTTGAGTATTGTGAACAGTTTTGGGCTCCTCATCTTAAAAAAGATGTGCTGGCATTGGAAGGTGTCCAGAGGAGGTTCATAAGGATGATTCCAGGAATGAAAGGGTTTCATATGAGGAACATCTGACGGCTCTGGGGCTGTACTTGCTGGAATTTAGGATGAGGGAGAATTTCATTGAAACCTTTTGAATGTTGAAAGGCCTAGACAGAGTAGATGTGGAAGTTATGTTTCCCATGGTGGGAGAGTCTAGGACAAGAGGACGCAGTCTCAGCATAGAGGGGTGTCCACTCAAAACAGAGATGCGGAGAAATTTCTTTAGCCAGAGTATGGTGAATCTGTGGAATTTGTTGCCACGTGCGATTGTGGAGACCAGATCTTTGGGTGTATTTAAGGCAGAGATTGATAGCTTCTTGATTGGACATGGCATCAAGAAGGGTCAAGGGTTACGGTGAGATGGCCAGGAATTGGGGTTGAGGAGGAAAAAAAAGGATCAGCCATGACTGAATGATGGAGCAGACTCGATGGGCCAAAAGGCCTAATTTTGCTCCTATGTCTTATGGACTTACGGAAACCTTCCAGAACACACTTAACAAGCTCCACCACATAAGGGGCCCAAACCTGCTCACAATACTTCAAGTGAGGCTTCAGCAGTGTCTCAACATTACACTCTGCTTTTATATTCTTGTCCTCTTGAAATGAATGCTAATAATGCATTTGCCTACCTTACCACAGTATTTTCTCTCCATTTAGAAAATAATCAACGCTTTCATTTCTTCTACCGAAGTGCATGACCAAACACTTCCCGACACTGTATTCCATCTGCCTCTTCTTTGCCCATTCTCCTCATCTGTCTAATTCCTTCTATAGCCTCTCTATGTCCTCAAGACGATATGCCCCTCCGCCTACCTTCATATTGTCTGCAAACTTTGCAACAAAGCAACATCATTCAAATCATTGACATATAACGTAAAGTGGTTCCTTAAAGTGGCTATAGCGAGGGGTGGTAATGACGACAAGTTCCCACTACCAATTAAATGTTCCCAATTGTATGTGCCTCAAATAGCCTCTGACAAGCAAGTCCAGCTCCTGGCCTTCATGTGTGACTTAGCTACTAGGTCTGGTGGAACTGTTTCTACAGAGCCCTGTGAAACACCACTAATCACCAGCAGCCAACCAGAAGAGGCTCGCTTTCTTCCCACTCTTTGCCTCCAGCCAATCAGCCACTGCTTTATCCATGCTAGAATCTTTCCCTAATACCATGGGCTCGTAGCTTGTTAAGCAGTCTCATGTGTGGCACCTTGTCAAAAGCCCTCTAAAAATCCAAGTACACATATCAACCAATTCTCCTTTGTCTATCCTGCTTGTTATTTCTTCAGGGAATTACAACAGATTTGTCAGCCAAGATTTTCCCTTGAGGAACCATGATGTTTACGGCATATTTTATCATGTATCTTGAAACTACATCCTTATCAATCAACTCCAACCTCTTCCCAACCATTGAGGTCAGACTAACTGGTCTACAGTTTCCTCTTTTCTGCCTCGCCCTCTTCTTGGAGAGTGGAGTGACATTTGCAATTTTCCAGTTTTCAGGAGCCATTCCAGAATCTAGTGATCATTGAAAGTCATTACTAATGCCTCCACAATCTCTTCAGCCACCTCTTTCAGAACTCCGTGGTGCGCACCATCTGGTCCAGATGACTTATCTATCTTCAGACCTTTCAGTTTCCCAATAATCTTCTCTTTAGTTATGGTAACTTCTACACTTTATTACCCCTGACACCTGGAACTTCCACCGTGTCTGTTAGTGTCTAAGATACTGTTAATATCTTCCACCATGAAGACTGATGCAAAATTCTTATTCTATATGTCTGCCATTTCCTTGCCCCACTTATAACCTCTGCAGCTTCATCATTTTTCAGTGGTCCATATCCACTCTCGCCTGTCTTTTACACTTTATGTAGCTGAAGAAACATAGAAACATGGAAAACCTACAGCACAATACAGGCCCTTCAGCCCACAAAGTTGTGCCGAACATGTCCCTACCTTAGAAATTACTAGGCTTACCCATAGCCCTCTATTTTTCTAAGCTCCACGTACCTATCCAAAAGTCTCTTATAAGACCCTATCGTATCCGCCTCCTTCACCGTTGCCGGCAGCCCATTCCACACACTCACCACTCTCTCCATAAAATACTTACCCCTGACATCTCCTCTGTACTGACTCCCCAGCACCTTAAACCTGTGCTCTCTTGTGGCAGCCATTTCAGCCCTGAGAAAAAGCCTCTGACTATCCATACGATCAATGCCTCTCATTATCTTATACACCTCTATCAGGTCACCTCTCATCCTCCGTCGCTCCAAGGAGAAAAGGCCAAGTTCACTCAACCTGTCTTTATAAGGTATGCTCCCCAATCCAGGCAACATCCTTGTAAATCTCCTCTGCACCCTTTCTTTGGCTTCCACATCCTTCCTGTAGTGAGGCGACCAGAAATGAGCACAGTATTCCAAGTGGGGTCTGACCAGGGTCCTATGTAGCTGCAACATTACCTCTCGGCTCCTAAATTCAATTCCATGATTAATGAAGGCCAATACACCGTATGCCTTCTTAACCACAGAGTCAACCTGCACAGCTGCTTTGAGCGTCCTATGGACTCAGACCCCAAGATCCCTCTGATCTTCCACACTGCCAAGAGTTTTACCATTAATACTATATTCTGCCATCATATTTGACCTACCAAAATGAACCACTTCACACTTATCTGGGTTGAACTCCATCTGCCACTTCTCAGCCCATTTTTGCATCCTATCAATGTCCTGTTGTAACCTCTGACAGCCCTCCACACTATCCACAACACCCCCAACCTTTGTGTCATCAGCAAATTTACTAACCCATCCCTCCACTTCCTCATCCAGGTCATTTATAAAAATCACGAAGAGTAAAGGTCCCTTTTAATATAATATTGGATACTTTTAGTATTATTGGGAAGCTTACTTTCATATTCCACATTAACCTTCTTAATGACTTCTTAGTTGCCTTCTGTTGGTGTTTAAAAGCTCCCCAATCCTCTAACTTCCCACTAGCTTTTGCTCTACTACATGCCTTCTCTTTGACTTTTATGTTGGCTTTGACTTTCCTTGTTAGTCATGGCTGTGTCATCTTACCTTTAGAATATGTCTTCATATTTGGATATGTATATCCTATGCATTCAGAAGTAATTCCAGAAATTCTAGCCTTTGCTGCTCTGTCCTCATCCTTGCCAGTGTACTTTCCAGTCAATTCTGGCCAACTCCTCTCTCATGTTGCTGTAATTTCCTTTACTCCACTGTAATACTGATACGTCTGACTTTAGTTTCTCCTCAAATTTCAGGGTGAATTCGATCATATTATGATCACATGTTGCTAAGGTTCTTTAACCCAAAGGTCTCTGATCAATTCCGGTTCACTGCACAACACCCAATCTAGAATAGCTGATCCCCTAGTGGGCTCAACCATAGGCATCTCATCGGTATTCTAGAAAATGCCCCTCTTGGAATCCAGCACCAACCTGATTTTCCCAATCTACCTGCATACTGAGATCCCCGCGACTATTGTAACATTATCCTTCAATTTCTTGTGAAATCATTTATCTTTATTCTTTCCACCATTCTTGGTGGAAGCAAGTCTCACAGAATTCTATCAGAAGTCCAAAAGGGATCAAAAACAAAAGTGACAAGTATAGGCAAAAAAGAAGGTTGTTTTATTACCTGGAGAGAGAAGGCAATGTAGATAGCTACAGAGCCAGTCACAGTCCCAAGTCCTAGAAATGTTCCCAAATCACTGGAAGAAAAAGAGAGCATCTTACAAACAGCATGAGAGAGAGTATGATCAGAATGCTGTCACATTGAACAATGAATGGAAAATAACCTGTTCACTCTTTTACTTCACAAATGCATTGACTTTCTCTGAGTCAATATACATTGTGATACAGGCTCCACAGATTTGGAATTTCATTGCAGAATGCGCCCCATACAATTTTCTCCCAACAGGGCAAAGACAACAAAAATATTAATTAAGCAACACATATAAAATGCTGGACGAACTCAGCAGGCCAGGCAGCATCTATGGTAAAAAGTACAGTCGATGTTTCGGGCCCAGAAGATTGACTCTACTCTTTTCCATAGAGGCTGCCTCGCCTGCTGAATTCCACCAGCATTTTTGTTTGTGTTGCTTGGATTTCCAGCATTTTCTCTTGTTTTTAAAGATATTAACTACTACTGAGGTACAAGTCCTACAAACACTCTCACTGAGGTGTGGGTTCTCCAGACACTGACCTTCATTGGGGAATTGGTTTTACGCATACAGTACTGTGCAAAAGTCTTAGGCACATATATATATATAGTTAGGGTGCCCAAGACTTTTGCACAGTACTACAGTAATTGTGCCGGCTGGTGGCGCAGTGACATCAGCGCCGGACTCTGGAGCGAAGGTTCCTAAGTTCGATTCCAGTCCGGCTGCTCCCCGGCACGCTTTCCATCCGTGCTGGGTTGAGTGTCGAGCTCGCAACTCGGCCTCGTAAAAAAAAACTGCGCTGTGAGAAGGACGTGGGGGACCACTCACAGAATCTTTCCTCCAAGACAACCATTTTAAAAAGTGATCACCGAGGCTCTAACAGAGTGTGGCACATAAAAGAAAACAGTAATTGTATGTATTGCACTGTACAGCAACAAAAAACACATTTCATGACATGTGAGTGATGATAAACATGATTCTGATATAGTGGAATGAGATGGGTTTGCTCTGACTGTGCACAGATGTACAGGTCAGTATTGAGTGTATTTGGGCTCGTTGGGTCAGAAGGGCCTGTTATTGTGCTATATCTCAAAATAATAAAAATAATAAACACAAATGACCAAGAAAACTATTTCTCAGTGACATCTCGGTCCACACATACTGGGGAGTCTGTTTTTAATCACAGAGGAAGTGAACTCCTCAGACACAGACTCTCATAGGCACCAATCTTGCCTATGTTTAATAGGCACAAACACATAGTAATTTGGTGGGAATTTTTAATTCATTTTTTGGACTGTTGGATATCACTGACAAAGCTTCACGCTAGCCATCATCAAAAGGACACTGAAAGCCAATGGCAAAGAGTTATACTAGAATACAGGGTCTACAGATGCCAGCCCTTACTGAGAATAATTCCTCACTGATTCGCACTGGGGTACCATTCCAGGCACCAGTTCTCAGCTGGGTGCAGTTCTGAAGACAATGACATTCATAGAATCATAGAAACATATGGCAGTGACATGGGTTCGTTCAGCCCACCTTGGCCAAACCAGTTGTGGTGCTTACCTACTCTAAACCTACCCACTTCCTGTCAGAGCTGCTTTTAGTATTTCACTGCTAAGGTTCCTTAAGGTTGCTATAGCTGTGAGTGGTAATGGGGACAAGCTCCCACTACCTATTAATGCTACCAACGGCATGTGCCTCAAATAGCGTCTGACAACCAAGTCCAGCTCCTGGCCCTCACGTGTGGCTTAGCTACGAAGCCCAGTGAAACCGTTTCTACTGACAGGAGAAGGGGCAAAGGTGGGTTACTGGCACCTTAAAACCAGCTGCTTCGGGCAGATGGGGCTCGTCAGCTGTAGATGGCAGCTCATCTAGGAGAAGGAAAACTCTGATCTCAAACCTCTACTGCCTTGCGGTCATATCTACTTATGGGGAAGACTTCAGGAGTAAACCCCAAGCTGGAGTCCCTAAGACAGTTGTATGTTGAGTTCACTGTTGTCTGACAACTCCTAAAATGCTGCTGGTACCAAACTGTACTGGTCTCGACGTTTCTTTGGATTCATCAGATGTGTGGAGATGGGGAGCTTGCTCTCCATATCATACCACCCAGGCTTGCGTATCTAGAGAGCAGGAATGCAATATCCATGGTCAACTCTGCCCAATGAAGGCCTTCACCTCACTGTGGAATTGCTGAAAATCAAGGCTAGCTACTGAACTCAAAATAAACCACCATTCCCGAAAAAAGGTATACCTGACTGCCATTGCAGAGATCACCTCATTGCCACAGGGCCGAGTGAGAAGCGGCAGGAAATTATTCCCATCCCACTTGCTGACGTAGCACTGAAGGGGTTTCCGCTCTCGCTTATGTGGAATCTGCACAGTGTAGAGACGGAGAGCTTCCTTATTATCCTCAACCTTCCCAAACCTGCAAAACAATGACCCAGTGAGTAGCAATAAAGATGTGACAGAGACAGATAAACAACCAGAGAAAAATGAATATATCAGAGAGCTACTAATGTTCTGCCTTTCAGTCTCATGTGTCATTCCAGTCAGATTCTCTTGGGGCTGGAGCTCGAGTGATAGAACACGGAAACAGGCCCTTCAGACCATTCATCAGTGCTTTCCTCAGTCAGCCCCATGTGCCTGCATTTGGCCCATATCTCTCTAAACCCTTGAAAGAACTCAGTGAGTTAAGCATCTGTGGAGTGGAAGACTTGTCCCAGGCAGCTCTTTCCATATATCTTCCCACCAGCCCCCCGACTCTGAGTGAAAGAGTTTGCCCTGGCAGCTCTTTCCGTGTAACCCACCCCCTACTCTGTATGAGAGTTGCCCTTCACCTTGCCTTACTCCATCTGCCACTTCTCCACTGAACTCTGCATCCTATCTATCTCCCATTGTAACGTGGAAATTTACTAGAATGAATGCAAATGTGAAGGACTGGATATGTGCAGAGGATGCAGAGGTTTAAATTATTCTAGGAGCAGAGAAAGTCCTGAAATTACCAATGTTATGTGGTGGTTTTGAGATTAGATTAGATTCAACTTTATTGTCATTGTGTCGAGTACAGATACAAAGCCAATGAAGTACAGTTAGCATCTAATCAGAAATGCAAAGAATAGTGTTATTTACAAAATAACTGCGAATATAAAGTAAGTGCTACAGCACACAAATATAAAAGTATTGAGACAGTACAATATGGGTGCAATACTGCTTAGCGCTGTGATGAGGTTCAGCAGGGTCACAGCCTCAGGGAAGATGATCTTCCTGTGCCTGCTGGTGCGGAGCAGAGGCTCCTGTAGCGCCTACCGATGGGAGGAGAGTAAAAAGTCTATGGTTAGGGTGAGATGCATCCTTGATAATGCTTTTCGCCCTGCCCAGGCAGCGTTTATGGTAGATGTTGTCAATGGTGGGCAAGATCCAGAAAAACTTGGCTGTATGAATTCAGAATTGGTTTGCTCACAATAGGCAGACGGTGATAGAAGATGGAATGCATTTTGCATGGAGGTCAGTGACCTCCAGAGATTTCTTCTGGGACCCTGCCTTTTGTGATTTTTTTGTAAGTGACTTGGATGTGGAAATGAAAGAGTGGGTTAATAAGTTTGCAAATGACAAAGATTAGTGGAGTTGTACAGAGCATAGAAAGTTGTCATAGGTTACAATGACGCACTGCCAGGGTGGATACAGAAGTGGCAAATGGAGTTAAATCAAGAAAAGTGTGAAGTAATAAACTTTGGAAAGTTGAGTTCAAAGGCAGAGTCCAAGAGTTCAGAATCAATGGCAGGATTCTTAGCAGTTTCGAGGAACAGAAGGATCTTGGAGTTCACGTTCAAAGATTCCCTCGATGTTGCCAATCAAGAGGTGGTGTTGTGGCACTACTAATCAGAGATAGTGTCACAGTTGCATAAGTTGTGGGTGCAAGTTAGAAACAGGAAGGGGGTCAATAATTCTAGTGGGTGTTTTTTATAGACCACCCAACAGTAACAGAGACATCGAGGAGCAGAAAGGGAGACGGATTCTGGAACGGTGTAATAATAACAGGGTTGTGTTGGGAGACTTTAATTTTCCCCAATATTGATTGGCATCTCCCTAGAGAAAGGAGTTTAGATGGAGTGGAGTTTGTTAGGTGTGTTCAGGAAGGTTTCCTGACACAATATGTTGATAAGCCTCGAGCAGAGGCTGTACTTGATGTGGTATTGGGAAATGAATCTGGTCAGGTGACAGGTCTCTCAGTGGGAGAGCATTTTGGAGATAGTGATCACAATTCTATCTCCTTTACCATAGCATTGGAGAGGGACAGGAGCATACAAGTCAGGAAAACGTTTAATTGGAGTAAGGGAAAACATGAAGCTATCACACAGGAACTTAGAAGCATAAATTGGGAGCAGATGTTCTCAGGAAAATGTACAGCAGAAATGTGGCAAATGTTCAGGGGATATTTGCGTGGCATTCTGCATAGGTACGTTCCAATGAGACAGGGAAAAGATGGTAGGGGACAGAAACCATGGTGTACAAAGGCTGTAGAAAATCTAGTGAAGAAGAAAAGCTTACAAAAGGTTCAAAAAACTAGGTAATGATAGAGAGCTAGAAAATTATAAGGCTAGCAGGAAGGAGCTTAAGAATGAAATTAGGAGAGCCAGAAGGGGCCATGAGAAAGCCTTGGTGAGCAGGATTAAGGAAAATCCCAAGGCATTCTACAAGTATGTGAAGAGTAAGAGGATAAGACGTGACAGAATAGGACTAATCAAGTGTGACAGTGGAAAAGTGTGTATGGAACCAGAGAAGGTAGTGGAGGTACTTAATGAATACTTTGCTTAGTATTCACTACAGAAAAGGATCTTGGCGATTGTAGGGATGACTTACAGTGGACTGAAAAGCTTGAACATATAGACATTAAGAAAGAGGATGTGTTGGAGCTTTTGGAAAGCATCAAGTTGGATAAATCACCAGGACCAGACGTGATATACCCCAGGCTACTGTGGGAGACAAGGGAGATTGATGAGCCTCTGGCAATGATCTTTGCATCATCAATAGGGATAGCGGAGGTTTCGGAAGATTGCAGATGTTGTTCCCTTATTCGAGAAAGGGTGTAGAGATAGCCCAGGAAATTATAGACCAATGATTCTTACCTCAGTGGCTGGTAAGTTGATGGAGAAGATCCTGAGAGGCAGTATTTATGATTATTTGGAGAGGCATAATATGATTAGGAATAGTCAGCATGGCTTTGTCAAAGGCAGGTCGTGCCTTAAGAACCTGATTGAATTTTTTGAGGATGTGACTGAACACATTGATAAAGGAAGAGCAGTAGATGTAGTGTATATGGATTTTAGCAAGACATTTGACAAGGTACCCCATGCAAGGCTTATTGAGAAAGTAAGGAGGCATGGGATCCAAGGGGACCTTGTTTTGTGGAACCAGAATTCATTTGTATGGAACTCAGGACTAGGAAGGGTGCACTGATTGCCCACCAGGACATTGAGGAACAGATATGTAATCAGATTAAGGAAATGTGTAAAAATAATAGGGTATTGTCATGGGGGATTTCAGCATTCCTAATATAAAATGGGACCTGCTTAGTGTAAGGGGGAAAGAGATCAGTACCGAGAGTACATTACAACACTTAGAGATCAAGGAGTAGGAAGTTTTGGGTCTCCTAATGAGTATTAGGGTGGATAAGTCCCAGGGCCTGATGGGATTTACCCCAAGTTATTAAAGGAGACAAGAGATGAGATTGCTGGGCCATTCACCAGTATCGTCACGTCCTCTCTAGACAGGGGCGATGTTCCAGAGGAATGGCAAGTGACTAATGTTGCATCTGTATTTAAGAAGGGAACAAGCAAAAATCCCGGGAACTATAGGAATCCCTGAATCTCACGTCAATTGTAGGGAAATTGCTGGAGAAAATTCTTAAGAGCTAGAATATATGAGCTTTGGAAACCCATGGCCTAATTAGGGAAATTTAGTCTGGCTTTCTGCGTGGCAGGTTGTTCGAGTGATTTTTGGGTTTAGGTCATTTACATTTAGCAAATGGCTTTGGCCACCAGTCTTCTGTTCCTTGACAATGTACTTTGGATTTAGTTTGTAACAATGCTTTTCCTAAAAGCTGTGAATCCCAGTCCAGATGCTGATGGCACCGGTGGGATGGATGTAATCAGAAGGTGTGAAGTTTGTATGTAGCTTCAAAAGAAAGCATTGTCTATACTTTGTAAATATGGATTGCCCTTTGTATTTAGCGAATAAATATCGAGCCCCACACTGAGCCAGCACACCTTTCCACCGAAAGCGTCTCCGTATGATGCCTGCTATATCTTGTTTTGTTGAATAAAGAAGCTGCTTTGTATCTACCAGTAACTCTCTTTCCGGTGATTTCATTCACGCAACAACATTTGGTATCAGGAGTGGGACACCTTCGTGACCCATCGTGTGGCCAGCGATCTTAGCAGTCTAAGTGGGTGAGTATTTTCTAAAATAGCACTCACACTTGGATCTGTTCGGGTCAGTGGTACATGGGAACACGAGGTATCACGAACGCGGAGAGCTGAACTGATAGATATAAAAGTGGTGTGTGTGCGTGCATGTGTGTTTATGTAAGTGAGGAAACTTGGCGTGTTAACTTAGTGAGACGGAACCACCAGTTGCGAAGGGTGGTTACCGACGTTTCGGAATGCCAGAGCTGGGGCGTGTATACTCGTTCGGGGAGCTGAATTTTAGTGTATGTTTTGCAAGTGTGATGCAAAGGAATACAGCAGGCATAATGAGTTCAGGTGCTCAAAAGTGGCAGATTGTGGAGTACATACTTTGTGGTTTTAAGTATGTGCTGTTTAACTGGTACCCGCCTTTTATATTTTGCATAGTATGGAAATTGGTGTGGAGATATCTCAGGGAGAAGTTTTACCCAGATATGTCTGCTAGGATGGCACCTATTGAGGTCAGGCAACATCAGGCTGAGAACCCCAATGATCCAAGCCAGCCTTTGACAATGGTTACGACCATTCATAAGCCCTTCACCCCCGGGGAGAAATAGAGAATTTTGTCAGAGTTGCACTCAATTAAAGTCGCCTGTGGGAATTCAGAATTCTGCCATAAGCTTGAAGAAATGGTTGAAATTCACCAGATGCACCCTAAAGGTATACATGTGTTAGTAAAAGCGAAGTGCCTGGGGAATACGTGGGACAGGATGGCCCAGGGGGTGCAGGAAGGTACATGGGCAACTATCGGGAACGCCGGCAAAGAAGAAAGATATCACTTTTTTAAAGGGGAAGTGAGGCAGCGACTGAGGGGAGGTGAGAGTAACTGGGGAACGATAATGGCAGTGATTCAAAAAGCTGATGAGACGGCCATGGATTATGCATAACGTAAATATCGAGCATACGAGGAGTATTCAGGATTGGATAATCCAAGGAGGGACGACCCAGGTTTCCTGAAAATGCTGAAGGAAGGCCTGAGCTCAGCCCACCAGGAAATTTTAGATTAAGGCATAACGGTGGGGTCGACCTACTCTGCGATAGTTTCCTGGGCCAGTGAGATAGACCGAAGAAAGTGCAAGAGAGATCGTAAAGTGGCTATAGTGGATGCAACTGCTGTGATGTCCCAGAGAGATTGTTTTGTTTGCCGGCAGCCAGAGCACGAAGTGAGGAAGTGAGGAATTGCTGGAATAGACCTGGGAGGGTAAAGGAGTTGATATACTATAGGTGTGGCCTATTGGGAGATGGTTGGAGGCAGTGTCCAAAACAGAGGAAAGAAAAACAGGTGAATATCACAGCAGACACACAATCTCTCATCCCATCGGTGCCCAGTCTGACCAATCTGACTATCGATCAGATCAAAGAGCTAGTAAAGATGGCTCCTAGGTCAGAAAAAGATGTGGCGGCGGGCCTCACTGTCAGCACTGGTGACCTGTGGATGTATACAACAGCAACGTTAGGGGACAGCAATGCAATATGTTAGTGGACACAAGGGCATCAGTATCAATAACAGACCTACCCTTGCCAACAACCGGACAGGTAATTTATATTTGAAAGAAGCGAGTCACAAATACTAGAAACTGGGGGAGTGCAGCTTCCAGTGTATTTCTGGGTATGTCCAAATATCGAGGGCACTATCCTTGGAATAGACATCCTAAGGGAAGCAGGAATTGTTACAGATTCGGGAAAGGGAGAAGTAATATGGACGAATCAGGGGCAGTGAACGCATACAACAAACATTATACACAACCTGGCTAGCATAGTCGCAGCTGCCCTGATCAGTCTCCAGAGACTGGAGCCAGGATGGTGTCTATGGGTTACTTTGTCAGCAGTTCCCAACAGTGTGGGCTAGCCACAAGCCAGATTGTGGTCGAGTAAAGATAAACCCAGTTAAAATAGAGGAGAGTCTGTGTAAACCCCAGATGCAGTACCCTATAAAATCTGACGCACTGACCGCTGTGCAAGGTATAGCGAAGGAACAAAAACACCAGGGGATACTCAGAGAGACTGTGGCCACTACTAACTTGCCTGTATGGCCAGTGAAGCCCAGTGGATCATATCCATCAACAACAGGCTATACCACCCTTAAGACCAGGCCGAGATTGCATCCCACAGTGGCGGGCCCTGCAACAATCCTGAATGGCTTGTCTCCAGAACAAAGTTTTTCCAGTTGGGGTAAGCACCACTGCATGGATCCTAGTTCAGGAAATCCTCCCAAGGTGGGGAACCCCAGTTCAGGTGGACTCGGATCAGGGAGCACATTTCACGGGGAAAATGATGAAGGAAATGTGCCGACTGCTAGGGATTCAACAACGGTTCCACGTACCCTACCACCCCAGAGTTCAGGGATGGTAGAAAGGATGAACCGAACAATCAAGAATGCGTTAGCCAAAGCTATAACTGAGACAGGAAAGACACGGTTTGATGTATGACCAGGAATCCTGATGAGATTGCGCGCAGCCCTGAACTGCACGTTGGGTCGCAGCCGCTACGAATTATTGATGTGGCGAGCAATGCAACTTCTTTATGGGGTAATAACGGGTTGTGGGGAGCCTGGGGTTTACAGTGATAGAATAACAGAATATGTGAAAGACCTTTGTAACCAACTTAAAGTGTTTAAGGACCGAGCGAAACAACAGCAGCGAATCGCTGATCAGAGAGAGCCAGAGGGAAAGGAGATAGTCCTTCCACAGCCAGGCGACCAAGTTACGGTGAGGGTGCTGCCGGAAAGGCCAGGGTTTGTCCCCAGGAGGATTGGACCACAGATGGTACTCTTAACCAATGATACTTGTGTCTGTGTACAGACTCGGCGAGGCAGCCAGTGGAAACACTGGACTCAGGTTAAAGCATATGACTCACCCTCTTGTTGCTCCCATAGACAGGACGGGGGACCAAGTGTACCCAGTAACCATGTAATTACAGAGACCTAAGAGAGGAACACCAGCCGGCCATGCCAGACCTGACCACAGCTGATGAAAACATACCCAGAGGAAACGCAAAGGCAGAAAATGCTGAGAACATGGCAGAAGACACTGAGAGCGTGTTGGAAAACCATGAATAGCCTTTTAAAGTGTGATGATGATGGTACTCTGTAAAGAAGGCTGGTTGCTGAAGGTAGATGATTAGTTTAATAGCAGAAAACAGGAAAAGATATTGGAAAATAGATAGGGAGGGATTCTTAAGTTAAAGCAGAGACAGCAAGTTCCACAACTTTGATGGCATTTCAGACTGCACATGACATCTGAAGGCAGTTATCCTCAGTCTGAATGAAGAGCTGGGCCCTTTCAGCAGCCGGGCCAGTGATCGACTGGACAATTCAGAAGCGGGTGCCACCGGGGAGAGGGTCTGTGGGTGTTCCTGGAAAGAGAGTTTCAGCGACCAGGAAATGTGATTAAGCTGCAATCAGCCTGCAGGGAAAGAGCCCACAGGCACCTGAAAGAAACCGCATTTCCAAAGACTTTTCAAATTTCTGGAACAGCCTCTCTGCTTAACATTTGGTAGGTAGCGATTAGGGATTGCTAAGGTAGATATTGAGGCACACAAAAATTGGGGGGGGGGTGGGGGTTTTTCAAGGCAGGGGGCTTTTGCTGCCCTATTTGAGTAGATCCTCTTAGGTTGGCCTTTCCTGGTACAAATTTATTTTTGTCCAGGAGGGCCAAGAGGAGGGACTGTTAAGAGTGATTTTTGGGTTTAGGTCCTTTACATTTAGCAAATGGCTTTGGCCACCAGTCTTCTGTTCCTTGGCAATGTACTGTGGATTTAGTTTGTAACAATGCCTTTCTGACAAGGTGACAAGAGAGGTTGATGAGGGTCGGGCATAATCAGAGGGGCAGAGGGAGAAAAAGGAGAGAGAGAGAAAGAATGTGTGTATGAATGGGAATGGGATGTGGATTTACAGTAGAGGAGGCCATGGACATATCAGAATGGGAATGGGATGTGGATTTACAGTAGAGGAGGCCGTGGATAGACATATCAGAATGGGAATGGGATGTGGATTTACAGTAGAGGAGGCCGTGGATAGACATATCAGAATGGGAATGGGATGTGGATTTACAGTAGAGGAGACCGTGGATAGACATATCAGAATGGAATGGGCTGCGTCCAGTGCTCCCGATGTAGCCTTCTATATATTGGCAAGACCCAACGCAGACTGGGAGATCGTTTTGCTGAAACCTCCCCCCCTCCTCCATTCTCTCTGCTTTCTGCAGGGATCGCTCCCTACGCGACTCCCTTGTCAATTCATCCCCCCCATCCCTTCCCACCGATCTCCCTCCTGGCACTTATCCTTGTAAGCGGAACAAGTGCTACACACGCCCTTACACTTCCTCCCTTACCACCATTCAGGGCCCCAGACAGTCCTTCCAGGTGAGGCGACACTTCACCTGTGAGTCGGCTGGGGTGATATATTGCGTCCGGTGCTCCCGATGTGGCCTTCTATATATTGGCGAGACCCGACACAGACTGGGAGATCGTTTTGCTGAACACCTACGCTCTGCCTGCCAGAGAAAGCAGGATCTCCCAGTGGCCACACATTTTAATTTGACATCCCATTCCCATTCTGATATGTCTATCCACGGCCTCCTCTACTGTAAAGATGAAGCCACACTCAGGTTGGAGGAACAACACCTTATATTCCGTCTGGGTAGCCTCCAACCTGATGGCATGAACATTGACTTCTCTAACTTCCGCTAATGCCCCACCTCCCCCTCATACCCCATCCGTTATTTATTTATATACACACATTCTTTCTCTCTCTCTCTCTCCTTTCTCTCCCTCTGTCCCTCTGACTATACCCCTGGCCCATCCTCTGGGTTCACCCCCCCCTTGTCTTTCTCCCTGGGCTTCCTGTCCCATGATCCTCTCATATCCCTTTTGCCAATCACCTGTCCAGCTCTTGGCTCCATCCCTCCCCCTCCTGCCTTCTCCTATCATTTTGGATTCCCCCTCCCCCTCCCACTTTCAAATCTCTTACTAGCTCTTCCTTCAGTTAGTCCTGACGAAGGGTCTCGGCCTGAAACGTCAACTGTACCTCTTCCTAGAGATGCTGCCTGGCCTGCTGCGTTCACCAGCAACTTTGATGTGTGTTGCTCGTTGTACGCTGATGATTTGCTGCTATTTATTTCAAATGTTGAGACTTCATTACCCCATGTGCTTTCTTTACTCTCCTGTTTTAACCAATTTTCAGGTTATAAATTAAACCTACATAAAAGTGAACTTTTCCCTTTGAACAATTTGATACCAACAATTCTAACCTTCCTTTTAAAATTGCAAGAAACAAATTTACTTATTTAGGTGTAACAATTACTAAAAAATTATAAGTGTCTATTTAAAGAAAATGTTCTTACTCTATTGAATCATGTAAAAAGAATACTATTAAATTGGTCGCCTCTTTCGTTATCGTTAAATGATCGAATTACCTCTATCAAAATGAATATATTATCTAAATTTATATATCTTTTTCAGGCATTGCCAGTTTTCACTCCTAAATCCTTTTTTGATTCTCTTGACTCTATTGTATCTTCTTATATATGGAAGAATAAGCATTCTAGATAAAATAAAATTCATCTTCAGAAAGATAAGCAGAACGGAAGATCAGCCTTGCCCGATGTGGGTTTTCTTAGAAGCTAATTCTGTTAATAAATTCTCTATTATTTCTCTTCTTGGATCCTCACTTCATTTCTCTTTGGGTAATTTGGTAGTTGAACACACTATGAGGATTTGGATACAATTCCGAAAATATTTTGGCTTATTGAGATTTTCTCTTTTGAGTCGCAATTTTTCTAATTATTTTTTTAAACCCTCTATGATTGATGTGGCTTTTAAAGAATGGGATAGATTAGGTATTAAATGCTTTCAGGACTTGCCTGTAGAGGGAAGTCTTTTTTGTTTGAACAATTGCCAACTAAATATAGTTTACCCAAAACTCTTTTTTTTTTCGATATCTACAAATAAGAGATTTTTTACGGTCTCAAATAAGTACATTTCCTAAAAGTCCTGATAAGAATCTACTAGATGTAATTTTTAATCTAAAACCTTTTATAATGGATCTATATCTAATATTTATAATATACTGTTGGGAATGAGAAGTGTTCCTTCAGATAAAATTAAAAATCTTTGGGAACAAGACTTACAGACTTCAATTTCTGAGGAAACTTGGAATCAAATTTTTAAATTGGTCAACACTTCATCATTATATGCCCGTCACTCTCTCCTTCAATTTAAAGTGGTCCATAGGGCCCATATGACTAAGGATAAGTTGTCTCATTTTTATTTACATATATCTCTGTACTGTGATCAATGTAGTAATGGAGAAGCTTCAATCATTCATATTTTTTGGACATGTCCAAGTCTTGGAAAATATTGGAAAGAAGTATTTCAAAACTTTTCCATACTTTTTAAAGTAAATTTTAAGCCTAATCCTTTGACTGCTTTATTTGGTATTGTTGGAGGAAAGGATATTATTTTGGAGCCTTCTGATTTGCACATTTTGGCTTTTATGTCCCTTATGGCCGGAAGGCCACTTTTGCTTAAATGGAAAGATGCAGCCCCTCCTATTCACACCCAATGGTTAGGTGATGTGATAGAAACATAGAAAATAGGTGCAGGAATAGGCCATTCAGCCCTTCGAGCCTGCTATTCAGTATGATCATGGCTGATCACCCAACTCAGGACCCTGTATCTGCATTCTCTCCATACCCCCTGATTCCTTGAGCCACAAGGGCCATATCTAACTCCCTCTTAAATATAGCCAATGAACTGGCCTCAACTGTTCCCTGTCGCAGAGAATTCCACAGATTCACCACTCTGTGTGAAGAAGTTTTTCCTCATCTCGGTCCTAAAAGGCTTCCCCTTTATCCTCAAACTGTGGCCCCTCGTTCTGGACTTCCCCAACATCAGGAACATCTAGCCTGTCCAATCCTTTTAGAATTTTATACGTTTCAATAAGATCCCCCCTCAATCTTCGAAATTCCAGACAGTATAAGCCTAGTCGATCCAGTCCTTCATTATATGAAAGTCCTGCCATCCCAAGAATCAATCTGGTGAACCTTCTTTGTACTCCCTCTATGGCAAGAATGTCTTTCCTCAGATTAGGGGACCAAAACTGCACACAATATTCCAGGTATGGTTATCATGGAAAAGGATAGAATCAGAGAGGACAAGAACATTTTTAATTGGGGAAGGGTAAATTATGAGGCTATCAGGCTAGAACTTGCGGATGTGAATTGGGATGATAGTTTTGCAGGGAAATGTACTATGGACATGTGGTTGATGTTTAGAGATCTCCTGCAGGATGTTAGGGATAAATCTGTCCTGGTGAGGAAGATAAAGAATGGTAGGGTGAAGGAACCATGGGTGACAAGTGAGGTGGAAAATCTGGTCAGGTGGAAGAAGGCAGCATACATGAGGTTTAGGAAGCAGGGATCAGATGGGTCTATTGAGGAATATAGGGAAGCAAGAAAGGAGCTTAAGAAGGGGCTGAGAAGAGCAAGAAGGGGGCATGAGAAGGCCTTGGCGAGTAGGGTAGAGGAAAACCCCAAGGCATCCTTCAATTATGTGAAGAAAAAAAGGATGACAGGAGTGAAGGTAGGACCGATTAGAGATAAAGGTGGGAAGATGTGCCTGGAGGCTGTGGAAGTGAGCGAGGTCCTCAATGAATACTTCTCTTCGGTATTCACCAATGAGAGGGAACTTGATGATGGTGAGGACAATATGAGTGAGGTTGATGTTCTGGAGCATGTTGATATTAAGGGAGAGGGGGTGTTGGAGTTGTTAAAATATATTAGGACGGATAAGTCCCCGGGGCCTGACGGAATATTCCCCAGGCTGCTCCACGAGGCGAGGGAAGAGATTGCTGATCCTCTGGCTAGGATCTTTATGTCCTCGTTGTCCACGGGAGTGGTACCGGAGGATTGGAGGGAGGCGAATGTTGTCCCCTTGTTCAAAAAAGGTAGAAGGGATAGTCTGGGTAATTATACACCAGTGAGCCTTACATCTGTGGTGGGAAACCTGTTGGAAAAGATTCTTATAGATAGGATCTCTGGGCATTTAGAGAATCGTGGTCTGATCAGGGACAGTCAGCATGGCTTTGTGAAGGGCAGATCCTGTCTAACAAGCCTGATAGAGCTCTTTGAGGAGGTGACCAGACATATAGATGAGGGTAGTGCAGTGGATGTGATCTATATGGATTTTAGTAAGGCATTTGACAAGGTTCCACATGGTAGGCTTATTCAGAAAGTCAGAAGGCATGGGATCCAGGGAAGTTTGGCCAGGTGGATTCAGAATTGGCTTTCCTGCAGAAGGCAGAGGGTGGTGGTGGAGGCAGCACATTCAGATTGGAGGATTGTGACTAGTGGTGTTCCACAAGGATCTGTTCTGGGGACCTTACTTTCATGATTTTTATTAACAACCTGGATGTGGGGGTAGAAGGGCGGGTTGGCAAGTTTGCAGATGACACAAATGTTGGTGGTGTTGTAGATAGTGTAGGGGATTGTCAAAGATTGCAGAGAGACATTGATAGGATGCAGAAGTGGGCTGAGAAGTGGCAGATGGTGTTCAACCCAGAGAAGTGTGAGGTGGTACACTTTGGAAGGACAAACTGCAAGGCAGAGTACAAAGTAAATGGCAGGATACTTGGTAGTGTGGAGGAGCAGAGGGATCTGGGGGTACATGTCCACAGATCCCTGAAAGTTGCTTCACAGGTAGATAGGGTAGTTAAGAAAGCTTATGAAGTGTTAGCTTTCATAAGTCGAGGGACAGAGTTTAAGAGTCGCAATGTAATGATGCAGCTCTATAAAACTCTGGTTAGGCCACACTTGGAGTACTGTGTCCAGTTCTGGTCGCCTCACTATAGGAAGCATGTGGAAGCATTGGAAAGGGTACAGGGGAGATTTACCAGGATGCTGCCTGGTTTAGAGAGTATGCATTATGATCAGAGATTAAGGGAGCTAGGGCTTTACTCTTTGGAGAGAAGGAGGATGGGAGGAGACATGATAGAGGTGTACAAGTTAATAAGAGGAATAGATAGAGTGGATAGCCAGCGCCTCTTCCCCAGGGCACCACTGCTCAATACAAGAGGACATGGCTTTAAGGTAAGGGGTGGGAAGTTCAAGGGGGATATTAGAGGAAGGTTTTTTATTCAGAGAGTGGTTGGTGCGTGGAATGCACTGCCTGAGTCAGTGGTGGAGGCAGATACACTAGTGAAGTTTAAGAGACTGCGAGACAGGTATATGGAGGAGTTTAAGGTGGGGGCTTATATGGAAGGCAGGGTTTGAGGGTCGGCACAACATTGTGGGCCGAAGCGCCTATACTGTGCTGTACTATTCTATGTTCACCAAGGCCTTGTACAACTGCAGTAGTACCTCCCTGCTCCTGTACTTGAATCCTCTTGCTATATGAATGCCAGCATACCATTCGCCTTTTTCACCACCTGCTGTACCTGCATGCCCACTTTCAATGACTGGTATACAATGTCACCCAGGTCTCGTTGCACCTCCCTTTTTCCTAATCAGCCACCATTCAGATAATAATCTGTTTTCCTGTTCTTACCACCAAAGTGGATAACCTCACATTTATCCACATTAAATTGCATCTGCCATGAACTTGCCCACTCACCTAACCTATCCAAGTCACCCTGCATCCTCTTAGCATCCTCCTCACAGCTAACACTGCCGCCCAGCTTCATGTCATCCGCAAGCTTGGAGATGCTGCATTTAATTCCCTCGTCTAAGTCAATAATATATATTGTAAACAGCTGGGGTCCCAGCACTGAGCCTTGCAGTACCCCACTAGTCACTGCCTGCAATTCTGAAAAGGTCCCATTTATTCCCACTCTTTGCTTCCTGTCTGCCAACCAATTCTCTATCCACATCAATACCATACCTCCAATACCGTGTGCTTTAAGTTTGCACTAATCTCCTGTGTGATGTCATGTTTAAATTTAGAGAAGATTCGATGTTCAATCTTTGAATCTAATCAAGACCGTCAAACATTGTGGGGACCTTTTCTGAATTATTTTAAAAACCTTGATTTGCTGTTAAAGCACAGATGATGACTAACAATCTTTTTTCTTTTTTATCTGCTAATCAGTTTCCGTCTTGGTAGTGGGTTAGATGTTTTTTACATAATAAAATTATCATTTTTCAATGGTACGAACTAATTGACTTGTACGAATATAGGGTAAGGAGTCTTTATATGCGATTTAGCTTAACATATTGACATATATATTTTTTCCCTGTACTCTGTACTCTTATATATATATACATAAATTAATTAAAAATATTGAAAGAGACAGATTACAACAGGAAATAGAAAAGGTGAGTCAAAGGGGCAATGTTATGTTAGTCATGGGAGATTTTAACATGCTGGTCGATTGGGAAATTCAGGATGGTAATGGATCTCAAGAGAGTGAGTTTGTTGAATACCTAGGTGATGGCTTTTTAGAGAAGTTTGTTGTTAAGCCTACTAGGGGATCAGCTATACTGGATTGGGTGGTATGAGATGAGTTGGCCAAAGTAAATTGGAAGGAGCCGCTGGCAGGGATGTCAGCACAGCAGCAATAGCGCAAGTTTCTGGGAAAAATAAGGAAGGTGCAGGACAGATGTATTCCAAAAATGAAGAAATACTCAAATGGCAAAACAGCACAACTGTGGCTGACAAGGGAAATGAAAGCTATTGTAAAAACAAAAGAGGGAGGACATTCAACAAAGCAAAAGTTAGCAGGAAGATAGAGGATTTGGTAGCTTTTAAAAACCTACAGAGAGTAACTAAAAGAATCATTAGAAGGGAAAAGATGAATTATGAAAGCAAGCTAGTAAACAATATCAAAGTGGATAGTAAAAGTTTTTTCCAGTAGGTTAAGAATAAGAGAAATGAGAGTGTATAATCGGACTGCTCGAAAATGAGGCAGGAGATATAATAACAAGGGACAAGGAGATGGCAAATGAGTATTTTGCATCAGTATTCACTGTGGAAGACACTAGCAGTGTGGCAGATGTTGCAGTGAAGGAAGAGAAGTGGGTGCAGTTACTATTACAAGGGAGAAGGTGCTCAAAAAGCTGTAAGTCCTAAGGGTACATAAGTCACCTGGACCACATGAACTGCACCAGAGGGTTCTGAAAGAGGTAGTGTGAGAGATTGTGGAGGCCTTAGCAATGATATTTCAAAAATCACTGGATTCCAGCATGGTGCCAGAGGACTGGAAAATTGCAAATGTCACTCCACTCTTTAAAATCTGAGTTGCATAAGGACTTGGGAGTCCTTGTGCAGAACACCGTAAAGGTTAACTTGCAGGTAGAGTCAGTGGTGAGGAAAGCAAATGCTCTAGATTATCAAGAGCAGGTGATGCTGAGGCTTTATAAGGCACTGATGAGACCTCACCTTGAGTATTCTATATAGTTTTGGATTCCTCATCTCAGAAAAGATGTGCTGGCATTGGAGAGGTTCCAGGGGAGGGTCAGAGGATGAATCTGACAATGGAAGGGTTATCATGTGAGGGACATATGATAGCCCTGAGTCCCTACTCGCTGGAATTCAGTAGGATGAGGGGGATCTCACTGAAACCTTTCAAATGTTGAAAGGCCTAGACAGAGTAGATGTGGAAAGAATGTTTACCATGGTGAAGGAGTCTAGGACAAGAGGGCACGGTCTCAGGATAGAGGGGCGTTCATTTAAAATCAAGATGTGCAGAAATTTCAAGTGATGAATTTGTACAATTTCTTACCACAGGCAGCTGCGGAGGCCAGATCGTTGGGTGTATTTAAGGCAAGATGGATAAGTTCTTGATTAGACATGGCATCAAAGTTATGCGGAGAAGGCCGGTAAATTGGGGTTGAGGAGGGGGAAAAAGGATCAGCCATGATTGAATGGTGGAGCAGATTCGATGGACCAAATGGCCTAATTCTGCTGCTATGTCTAATATCAGAAAAATTGAGGGTAATGAGCTGTGTAGGAGAGAATGGTTAGATTGATGGTGGAGTAATCAAGGCCAAAGAGCCTATACTGTTCAATGCTGTATTTTATGCAAAGCCTGAACATTCCCTCTGAAATAAGCTCTCCACTGCTACAAACAGACAAAGGCCATTCTAGTCATAGTCACGAAACACTACAGCACAGAAGCAGGCAATTCAACCCATCTAATCTATGCCAAACTATCATTCTGCTTGGTACCATAGCCCCCCATACCCCTCCCATCAATGAACCTATCCAAACTTCTCTTAAACATTGAAATCGAACCTGCATCCATTTCTGCTGGTAGCTCATTGCACATTCTCACCATCTGCCTTGTTCCCCTTAAACTATAAGGCCATAAAATATAGGAGTAGAATTGGGCCATTTGGCCCATCAAGTCTGCTCCATCCTAATCTTGAGGCTATGTCCCCTAGTTCTAGTCTCAGCTACCAGTGGAACCAACTTTCCTGCCTCGATCTTATCTATCCCTTCCATACTTTTATATGCTACTATAAAATATCCTCTCATTCTCACACTTGTCTGCATTAAATTCCATTTGCCAGTGCTCAGCACATTTCACCAGCTAGTCCAGATCCTGCTGTAAGCTTTGATAATCTTCCTACATCCCCAATTTTGCTGTCATCTGCAAATTTGCTGATCTGGTTTGCTACATTATCATCCAGATCATTGACAGATGACAAGCAACCACAGTCAGCACCGATCCCTACAGCACACAACTGATCTCAGGCCTCCAGTCAGAAGCAACCATCTAGGACCACTATTCGGCTTCTCCCACAAAGCCAATGTCAAATCCAATTAACCACCTCATCTTAAATGTCAAACGACTGATAATTCTTGACCAACCTCCAAGACATCACCACTAATGCTAGTATATACCTCAGTATCCACCAATGGCAATATTTACCATACCAATTACATTATTTACCCCAGTACCCACGAATGACAATATTTACCCCAGTTCCTACCAATCAGAATATTTACCCCAGTACCTACTGATGACAATATTTACCCCAGTACCCACCAATGACAATATTTAACCCAGTACCCCCAATGACAATATTTAACCCACTGATGACAGTATTTACTCCAGTATTCACTGACAATAGTATATGCCCCAGTACCCAATGACAATATTTACCCCAGTATCCACCGATGACAGTATATACCCCGGTACCCACCAATGACAATATTTAATCCAGTACCCCCAATGACAATATTTAACCCACCGATGACAGTACTTACCCCAGTATCCACCAACGACAGTATATACCCCAGTACCCACCAATGACAGTATTTACCCCAGTAACCCAGCAATGGCAGTATTTACCCCACCAATGACATCATTTACCTGATCAATGACTGCATTTACCCCATCAATGCCAGTTTTTACTTTTTATGCAAAGGGATATAAAGTGCAAAGTAGAAATACAAACCTGCATGCTTGATATCGGTACATCTTGTCTGTAATCTGAGGCATGTTTTCATTCCAGCATAGTTCTGTCACTAACTGGTCATTTTTCCAAACGCAACACTTAAAGTCTCGTCCCACAGTCACTATCTGTCCAAAGAAATATCATTACCATCATTAATATTCACATAATAGTTATCTGATGCTGTCAGGTAAATGAATTGCACAATTCGGACCAAATGATGATGAAGAAATGGTGATTATTTTTACCCATCGGGTCACGAAAGTGGAGCCTGGTATCTCCTGTGGACACCTTCCCTTCTGGTTTAAGATGGTGCTACTGAACACAAGCGACAGCTCACTGGTAGTTCAAAAGGCAAGAAATCCAACTGAAAGCATTACTAATAACACCTTATTTGAAGTGAATTGTGGGAAACTATCACTGCAATGAAGAGGCGAGCGAAGGAGAAACCAGTTCAAGGGGTGAGTTGTGCAGAATCGATGCAGACAGAGTGAGCCATTCAGAGAGGAGAAGCTGAGGCTGGGGAGTCCTGATGTCCGTACAACTTGAACACATGTGAAGTTAGATTGCTCTGTTTGCCAAAACGATTTCAAGAATTTCAGAGCAGCTCTAGTCTGGGTGCTGAAACCGGGGCCCAGAGCAAGTCGCTGGGAAGTGTGGTCTAGCCCCAGAGCTTTGTACTGCAACAGTGCCCAGGTCCTAATAGATAGAAACATAGAAAACCTACAGCACAACACAGGCCCTTTGGCCCACAAAGCTGTGCCAAACAAGTCCTTACCTGAGAAATTACCTAGGGTTACCCATAGCCCTCTATTTTTCTAAACTCCATGTACCTATCCAGGAGTCTCTGGAAAGACCCTATCGTATCCACCTCTGCCACCACCGCCAGCAGCCCATTCCACGCATTCACCACTGACTGCATAAAAAATTACCCCTGATATCTCCTCCGTACCTACTTCTAAGCACCTTAAAACTGTGCCTTCTCATGATAGCCATTTCAGCCCTGGGAAAAAGCCTCTGACTATCCACATGATCAATGCCTCTCATCATCTTATACAACTCTGTCAGGTTACCTCTCATCCTCTGTCGCACCAAGGAAAAAAAGCCGAGTTCACTCAACCTGTTTTCATAAGGCATGCTCCCCAATCCAGGCAACATCCTTGTAAATCTCCTCTGCACCCTTTCTATGGCTTCCACATCCTTCCTATAGTGAGGTGACCAGAACTGAGCACAGTACTCCAAGTGGGGTCTCGGCTCTTAAACTCAATCCCATGACTGATGAAGGCCAATGCACCGTATGCTTTCTTAACCACAGTTCTTAAATTCTTAACAACTTTCTTAACCGACTGTACCTCTTCCTATAGATGCTGCCTGGCCTGCTGCGTTCACCAGCTTTTTTTGTGTGTTGCTTGAAATTCCAGCATCTGCAGCTTTCCTCGTGTTTGCGTTTTCACTTCACACTTATCTGGGTTGAACTCCATCTGCCACTTCTCAGCCCATTTTTGCATCCTATCCTGTAACCTCTGACAGCCCTCCATACTATCCACAACACCTCCAACCTTTGTGTCATCAGCAAATTCACTAACCCATCCCTCCACTTCTTCATCCAGGTCACTTATAAAAATCACAAAGAATAGGTATCCTAGAACAGATCCCTGAGGCACACCACTGGTGACGGACCTCCATGCAGAATATGACCTGTCTACAACCACTCTTTGCCTTCTGTGGGCAAGCCAGTTATGGATCCACAAAGCAATTTCCCTTTGGATCCAATGCCTCCTTACTTTCTCAATAAGCCTGGCATGGGGTACCTGATCAAATGCCTTGCTGAAAGCCATATACACTACATCTACTGCTCTTCCTTCATCAATGTGTTTAGTCACATCCTCAAAAAATTCAATCAGGCTCGTAAGGCATGACCTGTCTTTTAAAAAGCCATGCTGACTATTTCTAATCATATTATGCCTCTCCAAATGTTCATAAATCCTGCCTCTCAGGATCTTCTCCATCAACTTACCAACCACTGAAGTAAGACTCATTGGTCTATAATTTCCTGGGCTACCTCTACTCCCTTTCTTGAATAAGGGAACAACATCCGCAACCCTCCAATCCTCCGGAACCTCCCCCGTCCCCATTGATGATGCAAAGATCATCGCCAGAGGCTCAGCAATCTCCTCCCTTGCTTCCCACAGTAGCCTGGGGTACACCTCACAAAATGCTGGAGAAATTCAGCAGGTCAGACACCATCTATGGAAATGAAACATAGAAACATAGAAAACCTACTGAATAAAGCATTTTTTTGTGTGCTACAGCAGAAAATTGATCAGTTACAGATATGGGCAGAGAAATGGCAGAATTCTATCAAGTGTGCAGATCCAATATAAAGGGAATACAGTTAACAGTATAATGAGCAGAGGTACTTTGTGGTCCACATACCTAGCTCCCTGAAAGTGGCCTAACAGGTTGATAGGGGGTAATGAAGGCATATGGCATGCTTACTTTTAATAATTGAGGCTAGTCTGAGTTGAAGAATCAGGAAATTATGTTGCAGCTTTATAAAACTCTGGTTAGACTACACTTGGAGTACTGTGTTCAGTTCTGGTCTCCTCATTACAGAATGTTGTGGGGGCTGGCACAGCACTGGCAGGGCCACTAACTCGGGTATTAGTGGGGAAGCACTTTGGAAACAGTGACCACAATGCCATTAGTTTTAAATAAGTAAAACACAAGACAGGATTGTTCAAATAAGATCTTAAATTGGGATGGCACAATCTTGGAAATATTAGAAGGGTACTTGCAAAGGTTGTTTGGGCGAGCCTGTTTGCAAAGAAACGGACATTTTATAAGTAGGTTTTTAAAAGTGTGATAATTGGGAATTATCAAGTGAGATTCCAGGATTGAATGACTTGTCATGTGAAGAGCTTGTGATGGGTTTGGGCCTGTATTCGCTGGAATTCAAAAGAATAAAGGGTGACCTCATTGAATCCTATTGAAGGTGAAAGGCCTCGATAGAGTGGATGTGGAAAGGAGGCTTTATATGGTGGGAGAGTCTAAGACCAGAGGACACAACCTCAGAATAGAGGGGCTTCATTTTAGAACAGAGCTGAGGAGGTATTTCTTTAGCCAGAGATTGGTGAATATGTGGAATTATTTGCCACAGGCAGCTGTGGAGACCAAGTCTTTGTGTATATTTAAGGTGGAGGCTGATCAATTCTTGATTGGTGAGGGCATGAAGGGATACGGGAAGAAAGCAGGAGATTGGAGCCCGAGAGGAAAATGCAACCAGCTGTGATGAAATATCGGAGCAGACTCGATGGGCCAAATGGCCTAATTTGGTCCTATATCTTATTGTCTGAAGGGAAATCAGGAAGGCATAGAAGTGGGCCTGAGATACATCTAGCAGTCAGGGTTAAAGAAAATCCCAAGAGTTTCTTTAAGATCTTCAGAATGAAAGAGAGAGAGAAGTTCTCCTTAAATATCAGCATGGCTGTTGGTGTGTGGGGGCACAGTGAGGTTTGAATGAATATTTCATATCAGTCTTTATTGTAGGGAAGATCACATAAGCTAAGGAATGGATGCAAATGAGTTATGATGATTTGGACCACATACAAATGACCAATGAAGAGGAATTAGTGGTCTTAAGCAACATTAAGGAAGATAAATCCCCGGGTCTTGACCAAGTATATCCGTAGACCTTGTGGGAAACTAGGGAAGAAATTGAATGGTCTTGCCTGAGACATTTTAATTATCGGTGAAATGCTGGAAAATTGGAGGCTGGCTAGTGTTGTAGTGTTATCGAGAAGAACAGCAAAGACACGTCAGGGAATTACAGGCTATTGAGTCTGACATCAGTGGTGGGCAAGTTACTGGAGACAATTCTGAAGGTTAGAACCTGCTAGCATTTAGGTTTAAGTTCAAAGTAAAAGTTATTATCAGTGTATATATATGTTACCACATACAACCCTGAGATTGTTTTTCCTGTGGGGATTTTCAGCAAATCTATAGAATAGTAACTTTAACAGGATCAATGAAAGATCAACCAGAGTGCAGAAGACAACAAAATGTGCAATATAAGTACATAGCAATGAATAAAGAGATAAAGAGTCCTTAGTTATCTCCTTTAGGTCAACAGCCTGATGGTTGAGGGGTAAAAACTGTTCTTAAACCTGGTGCTGTGCATCCTGAGGCTCCTGTACCTTCTACCTGATGGCAGCAGCAAGAGAAGAGCATTCTTCTTCTATATTAGTGAAACACCTTGGCTTCTTGCATAATTCTAGGGAAGAAACTCTCAAGTCCCACCAGACTTGGGAGATTGAGATGGCTCATCCCACCTCAAACCCCAGTTTGTGTGAATGCTGTATAATTTGCTACCCTGTTACAAATTAGTGACACGAAATAACAGACAGCACACTGCATACAATTAAAGGAAATATATTAATGAATCTTAACTTAACTAAAGGGTTAGTAAAGAAAATCAAAAAGAACAGGGCCCAACAGTCAAATGTGCACAAGTTGGAGCTCATCTTGAACTTCACTGTCACGCACACGCTGGGCCCTTGGTCAGCGTGAAAGCACACACCACTTTCCGAGTGTCACTCGCAATCCATCTCAGACAAACCAGTCTCCCACCGGGTCGTGTCCTACCACTGGTTCTCCCCGGTGTCTTCTCTTTTCATCTCTCGACAAACACAAGCCCGACTAACCTATTGTCCGTCACCAAGAAAAACCTCCCGCTAATTGGATGGCACACATTGCACATCATCCCTCATCTTCAACAATAACCCAAACAGGCTGAAAGCAGAGCAAATCACTCCCACAGAGCTGCCAAATCAAACACCTACACCATAACAGTACAGATGTGAACCAGGGCATTACACTATGCATTGCATGGAACAGCTGCTGCTAAGTTAATATATTTCACAACACATGCTGGTGATAATAAACCTGATTCTGATTCTGCCTGGGTGGTGGGGATCTCTGATAATGGATGCTGCTTTCCTATGACAGAGTTTCATGTAGGTGTGCTCAATGGTTGGGAGGGCTTTTCCCATAATATACTGGGCTGAATCCACTACCTTTTGTAGAATTTTCCATTGAAATGTAGCGTGACAGTCAAGACCATAGACCATTCAGAGGAGCAGAATTAGGCCATTCAGCCCACTCAGTCTGCAATGCCATTCCATCACGGTTGATCCCCAATCCCACTCATACACCTAGCTTCTAGTCATATCCTTTGATGTCCTGACCAATCAGGAATCTATCAACTTGATTGTTGATTAGAGTGCTGTACAGACGCAGCAGAATCATTCCCGTGCAGGTCCAGCGAACAGTTTTAAAAACCCAGTCTTCATAAAAGAGGGGTACCGAATAGCAGAGTGATCATTGTGAGAGTGGTCTGGGTCAGAATGGTAAGGCTTTGGCCTAACAGGGCTTCGGCGAGAACATGCAGAGGTTATCCCTTATTTCTTATTTAACTATTCAGAAAATATAGAATATATCTGCAGGGCCAGTGTTCTGTTCTGGGTCAGATGTGGGATTTCTGGGGGATCACCAGCCTCCCCAATGGCCACATCTGCACCAGATGCATCGAGATGCAGCTCCTTGAGACCGTGTTAAGGAACTGGAGCTGCAGCTCGATGACCTTTAGTTTGTTAGGGAAAGTGAAGAGGTGATAGACAGGAGCTACAGGGAGGTAGTCACCCCAAGGCTACAGGAGACAGATAAATGGGTGACTGTCAGGAGAGGAAATGAGGAATGTCAGATAGTGGAGAGCACCCCTGCGGCCGTCAGCTCAACAATAACAAAACACAGGTGTAAGGAGTGTTGTCATTCATCAACCATTGGAGTGAGTTCAAGAGCTATGAGGTAATGTTACGGCTATACAAGACCCTGGTCTTAAAATGGAGCACTTGAGTACGTACTGTTGAGGGGGATAACCTTCCTGGGGGAAGGGACAGTGGTCGTGTCTCTGGCACTGAGTCTGGCCCTATGGCTCAGAAGGGGAGGGAACCGAAGAGGAGGGCAGCAGTAATAGGGACTCTATAATTAGAGGGACATATAGGTGATTCTGTGAACGTGGAAAAGAAACACGGATGGTAGTTTGCCTCCCAGGTGCCAGGGTCCGCAATAATTCTGTGCGTGTCCACAATATCCTGAAAAGGGAGGGTGAGCAGCCAGAAGTTATGGTACATATTGGTATCAACAACTTAGATAGAAAAAGGGAGGAGGGCCTGAGAGAAGAACACAGGGAGCCAGGGAGGAAGCTGAGAAGCAGGACCTCAAGGGTAGTAATCTCGGGACTGCTGCCTGTGCCACGCGACAGTGAGTATAGGAATAGAATGAGGTAGCAGATAAGTACGTGGCTGAAGAATTGGAGCACAGGGCAGGGATTCAGATTTCTGGAAAATTGGGACCTGTACAAAAGGGAAGAGTTGCACTTGAATTTGAAGGGGCCTGAAATTCTTGCGAGCAGATTTACAAGAGCTGTTAGGAGTAGTTCAAACTAATATGGCAGAGGGATGGGAATCAGGGCCCCAAACAGTCCTTCTAGGTGAGGCAACACTTCACTTGTGAGTCTGTTGGGGTCATCTATGGCATCCGTGCTCCCGGTGCGGCCTCCTCTACATCGGTGAAACCCGACGCAGATTGGGGGACCGCTTCATTGAGCACCTCCGCTCCATCCGCCACAACAAACAGGATCTCCCAGTAGCCACCCACTTCAACTCTGCTTCCCACTCCCATTCAGATTTGTCCATACATGGCCTCCTCTACTGCCATGATGAGGCTAAACTCAGGTTGGAGGAGCAACACCTCATATACCGTCTGGATAGTCTCCAGCCCCTTGGTATGAACATTGAATTCTCCAACTTCCAGTAATTCCCTCCCCCTCCCTTCCTCTATTCCTGTATCACTCTGCCTCTTCCCCCAGCTGCCTATCACCTCCCTCATGGTTCCACCTCCTTCTTTTCCCTATTCTTTCTTCACCTTTCCTGCCTATCACCTCCCTGCTTCCTCTCCCCCACCCCTTTATCTTTCCCCTTACTGGCTTTTCACCTGGAACCTACCAGCCTTTCCTTCCCACCCTCCTCCACCTTCTTTATAGGGCCCCTGCCCCTTCCCTCTACAGTCCTGACGAAGGGTTCCAGCCCGAAACGTCGACCGATCTTTTCCACTGATGCTGCCCGACCTGCTGAGTTCCTCCAGCGTGTTGTGAGTGATGGGAACCAGAAAGATAGAGCTGAGGATGAGCCAGCAGGTTTACAAGTTGATGATGGGTGTAACATGAATATAAGGAAGGACAAGACCATAAGACATGGAGTAGAACCCTTGGACTGGATTTAAAGTAATTTGGCAGGGGGTGGGAACCGGAGTGAAGGGACTCAGAATAGGATGGATGGTAAAAAAGCAAAGATAGTGTGCAGTCATCTGTCAGGAAGGGCAGGCAGATGATAGGACAAAATTGCAGCCAGCAGGGTGAGTGTCAGTGCATTAGGGATGCAGAATCAAAAACGGTAGCAAATACAGTACTCAAAGTGTTATATCTCAATGCACAGGGTAATAAGAAATAAGGTGGATGATGTTGCTCCAATATTACAGATTGTCAGGTTTGATGTTGTGGCCATCACTGAATCATGGCTGAAGGATGGTTGTAGTTGGGAGCTGAATGTATAAGGTTACATGTTGTATCAGAGAGATAGGAAGGCAGGCAAAGGGGATGGTATGGTTCTACTGGTAAAGAATGGCATCAAATCAGTAGAAAGATGTGACAGAGGATCAGAAGACGTTGAATCCTTGTGGGTTGAGTGAAGAAACTGCAAGGGTAAAAGGATGTTGATGGCAGTTACATACAGGCCTCCCAATAGTGGCTGGGATATGACCACAGATTACAACAGGAAATACAAAAAGTGGGTCAAAAGTGCAATGTTATGATAGTCATGGGAGATTTCAACATTGGGAAAATCAGGTTGGTAATGGATCTCAAGAGAGTGAGTCTGTTGAATGCCTAAGGTTTTACTGCTGTGTAACATGCTGTAAGGTTTCACTGATAATGTATTGGTTTCTCTGTAGCAGCAATGTTTGGGTTATGACTAGAGATAACAGGGTTTGGAATGCTGTTGTTCTTTCTTATGAGTTTGGAAGAGATTTTCGTGGTCTTTTGCCGGGGAGAGATGAGGAGAGAAGAAGCGAATGGAAAGAGTTGGTAGACCACTGGACCGAGTGGACTTGGAGCAAGGGTCCGAAGGGCAGTGACGATCGGAAGAGGTTGATGGTGGACGACCGGCTTATCAGTGAGCTCCAACATTGCACAATAGACTGTTTCATAAGAATGGGCCCTTTTTTTTACATTTTCTTTACTAACCATATTGTCAAAGTAAGAATTGTAAAGCTTAATCGTTTAATCGCATATTGTGTACTGTTTGTTATTTCGGAGTACTGATTTGTAATAGGGGACAGATCGCACAGCATCCACCCAAACGAGATTTCTTAAGTCTGGCCGGGCTGGGGGCTATCACCCCCTAGATTAAGCTGCTTCCCAAAGCGAGAGTTACATGTTGAACTGCACTGCTGTATGTCCTAACCCTTGGTCTCTTATTTCTAACTGACAGAGCAGTAAACCACATTAGACTCTTCCATTACCACACTTCAGTAAATTAACAAAATAGTGGAATCTATGGGAAATCAAACCTTATTGTCAGGGCTAATGTCCAAATCTTCAATCTCTCCTTCATGAGCTTGGAAGTCAAAACATTTCTTCATACTTGGGAACTGGAAGTAGAAATATACATGGTTCACATTGAAATCCCATTAACTAGTTTTTTTTTAAAGTCCTATTCCTTGTTTAGACACTCCCTCAGAGCAAAACAGTCATTGAAGTCCACCCTGAGAGCTAGATGCATATCTGTGGGTATAATCTTCCACATGTGCAACATCTGCTCAGCTCACTGGCACCTTGGTGAATAGTCAGCTTTCAAATGAGGCCACAGATTGGTGACCAGCAACAGGGAACAAGGGATCCAGGAAATCAGTCAGAGAAACTCAGCTCACTGCTGCCTTGGTGAACAACCAGCTTTCAAATGAAGCCACAGAATGGTGACCAGCAGCAGGGAACCATTTTGATTTCACTTGAGTCAGGATACTAACTTGGTCTAATCCATATTTACCCCATTTGGCATCAATCCAGGGTAACCCAACGTTACTGAGATGTGGGGGCAAAGGGGAGAAATAGGTTGAGACAGGACTCTGGTACAAAGGGACACCTGTTTGGAGTTGATGTTCGGGCCCTTTGTGGTGCTGGAACTTTAAGACCTTGTTCCATGGAGGGAGGAGGAAGAGGCCACTGCAGTGGACCTGATCCGAGTTGTAAGAATGCAGAATAGAGGAAGTGAAACAGTGATGCCCTGATTTGAATCTGCCTGGAGATTTGATGACAGTCAGTGCTGTGTGCGGTTTGTAATTTTGAGTGGCACTGGACTTACTCTAGTTGTTACAGTCAGAGACAGCAGGCAGAGGCCCTCAGTGTAGGGGCTAGACTCTGACACACGTTGCGCACAAGCTAGTTAGAACACTTGCACTTAATTTACTGACGCAGGCACCACAACCACAATATTTTTTTTAGGCATCCGTTAGTCTCATGAGACCATGGATTTGCACCTTGGAAGGTTTCCAGGGCGCAGGCCTGGTCAAGGTTGTATGGAAGACCAGCAGTTGCCCATGCTGCAAGTCTCCCCTCTCCACACCACCAATGTTGTCCAAGGGAAAGGCAATAGGGCTAATACAGCTTGGCACCGGTGCTGTCGCAGAGCAATGTGTGATTAAGTGCCTTGCTCAAGGACACAACACGCTGCCTCAGCTGAGGCTCGAACTAGCGACCTTCAGATCACTAGACTGACACTTTAACCACTTGGCCACGTGCCAACAACAACCACAAATTAACACACACAAAATCTTTGTACCTCCCATAGCCGAATACATCCATCCACACCACCGGTTACGAGAATGGAGTGCTCCTGGTTAAAACGAACACTCTTCTGAAGGGCGTCTGAACTGAAGTCAGTGTGGACAACGTGAAGTGGTTCCACCACAATCTCCGCACTCTCATTCCGCATGTCCCCACTTGCATTACTCGTTTTAGTGGCTTGTCTTCGCTTCTTTGTTTCCATCTTCTTCACTGTCCAGAGAAAACCAAACAGGAACTGAGACTGGAGACAGACAGACTGACCACAGTAGAAGAGGTAGAGCAGGGTGGATGGGTTAAAGGGAAGGAGGGGTGGGTGGGGAGGGGGTCAACAAGGGTTGATCAGGGTGGGTGGAGGTTCCAGCTGAAATCGGACTCTCATTGTTACCCGTTTCCTCTTTTTTGCTGTTTTTTGGCTCGACAGGTTTCCGTTTCTCTTCATGGATTTGGAGGATGTGACAAGTGGAGTCTTGTCCAATGGCCAGAATATCTCCGGCCACGGCCATGTTCATGGGGGCTCGGGTCTCCGTGTCATGGGAATGGAGGAGCGTTGCTGACAAGTTGCCAGCGACACGCTCCAATCGCAGGAAATGCTGCAGGAACATCAAACAAGGGAGAAGTCAAATCAGTGAATGTACAAAGCAAATGGATTTGGATGGAAAACTGTAGAATCACGTCATTCAGCTTAGGAGGAAGCCCTTCAGTCCATGGTGTACATAGAACATAGCCTTGTCGTGTTTAGAGTGGGTCATCGGAATACAGAGTTCAATCCCAGTGTCATCTTTGAGGAGCCTGTAAGTCCTTTCCGTAGCGTGTGGGTTTCCTCTGGGTGCTCCGTTTCCCTTCCACAGTCCAAAGACGTACCGGTTAATAGGTCAATAGGTCATTGCAAACTGTCCAGTGGTTAGGCTAGGGTTAAATAGGGGGATGCTGTGTGGCGCGGCTCAAAGTGCCACAAGTGCCTAATTGTTGCTGTAGCTCAATAAAATAAATAAATAAAAATACAGCTCATTACAGGCCCTCAGCCCACAATGTTGTGCCAACCTCTTAACCTACTTTAAGATCAATCTAACCCTTCCCACCTACACACCCTATTATCCTCAATGTTTCTTCCACTAATGTGCCTATCTATGAGTCTCTGAAATGTCCCTAATATATCTGCCTCGACCACCACCTCTGGCAGAGCATTCCAAGCACCCAACACTCTGTGTTAGAAAAAAAATATCTCTGACATCCCCTCTACACTTTCCTCCAATCACTGTAAAAGGATGTCCTCTAGAATTGGCGAGTGTTACCCTGGGAAAAAGGAGTTTGATGTCCACTCTTTCTACACTTCTCATAATCTTATACACCTCTATCATCACTTCTTATCCTCTTTGCTCCAGAAAGAAAAGCCCTAGCTCAGTTGGCATATCCTCCTAAGACATGCTCTTCAATCCAGACAGGCATCCTGGCATATTTCCTCTACACCCTCTCTAAAGCTCCCATACCCTTCCAATAATGAAGTGACCAGAACAGAATACAATACTGTGAGTGTGGCCTAACCAGGGTTTTTTTTTTTAAGAGTTATAGAGACATAGAATAGTTCAGCATAGAAACAAACCCTTCAGCCCATCTAGTACATGCCAAAACCATTTAAACTGCCTACTTCCATTGACCTACACTGGGACCATAGCCCTCCATACCCCTACCATCCACGTATCTATCCAAACATCACTTAAACATTGAAATCGAGCTTGCACTTGTGCTGGCAGCTCATTCCATGCTCTCACGACCCTTTGACCAAAGAAGCGTCCCTCTCATGTTCCTCTTAAACTTCTCATCGTTCACCCTTAACCCATGACGACTGGTTGTAGTCCCATCTAACCTCAGTAGAAAAAGCCTGCTTAGATTTACCCTGCCTATAGCACTCACAATTGTGTATACCTCTATCAAATCTCCTTTCAGCCTTCTATGTTCCAAGGAATAAAGTCTTAAGCTATTCAATCTTTCCTTATAACTCAGGTCCTCCAGACCCAGCAACATCCTTGTAAATCTTCTCTGCACTCTTAAGATTTTGTTTACATCTTTCCTATAGATAGGTGACTAAAACTGTACACAATACTCCAAATTAGGCCTCACCAACATCTTATACAACTTCAATGTAACATCCCATCTCCTGTGCTCAATAGTTTGATTTATGAAGGCCAATGTGCAAAAAGTTTTCGTTATGATCCTATCTACCTGTGATGCCACTTTCAATGAATTATGGGCCTGTATTCCCAGATCCCCTTGTTCTACCATACTGCTTAGTGCCCTACCATTCACTGTGCAAGACCTACCCTGGCAGGTCCTACCAAAGGGTAATACTTTGCAATTGTCTGCATTAATTTCCATCTGCCATTTTCCAGCTGATCCAAATCCCTATGCAAGCCATGATAACCTTCTTTGCTGTCCCTTTGGCCCAGTATATCACGGGTAAAATCTTCCCAACCATTTAGCACATCTACATGAAATATTGCCGTAGAAAAACAGCATCAATCATCAAAGATCCTCACCACCCAGGCCATGCTCTTTTCTCACTGCTATCATAAAGTAGAAGGTACAGGTGCTTCATTATTCGCACCACCAGGTTCAGCTTCTACCATCAGGTTCTTGACAAAAGGGGACAGCTACACTCATTTAGGGACTCTGTTATATTCCTATTTCATGCTCGTTATTTATTGCTATTTATTTCCATCTGCATTTACACAGTTTGCTTACAGTTAACAGTTCCTAATGGTTACAGTTACTGTTCTATAGATTTGCTAAGTTTGGCCTGCAGAAAAGGAATCTCAGGGTTTCATGTGGTAACTCTATGTACCCTGATAATAAATGTAATTTTAAACTTTGTCCACTACACCCCCAATCTTGGCGTCATCTGCAAATTTGCTGATCCAGTTAACCACATTGTCACCTTTATCAACGATCTGGATGGTAAACAACAATGGACCCAGTACTGATCCCTGTGGCGCTCCGCTAGTGGCAACCATCTACTCCCACTCTCTGGCTTCTCCCACAAAGCCAATGTCTAATCCAATTTCCAACCTCATCTTGAATGCTGAGCAACTGAACCTTCTTGACTAACCTTGTCAAATCCTGACTGAAAACCATGAAGACAACATCCACTGCCTTGCCTTCATCCATTTTCCTGGTATCTTCCTCAAAAAACTTTAAAAGACTGGTTAGTCAGAGATTGCTGAGCCTCTGGCTAGGATCTTTATGTCCTCATTGTCAAAGGGAATGGTACCAGAGGACTGGAGGGAGGCGAATGTTGTCCCCTTGTTCAAAAAAGGTAGTAGGGATAGTCTGGGTAATTATACACCAGTGAGCCTTACGTCTGTGGTGGGAAAGCTGTTGGAAAAGATTCTTAGAGATAGGATCTATAGGCATTTAGAGAATCATGGTCTGATCAGGGACAGTCAGCATGGCTTTGTGAAGGGCAGATCCTGTCTAACAAGCCTGATAGAGTTCTTTGAGGAGATGACCAGGCATATAGATGAGGGTAGTACAGTGGATGTGATCTATATGGATTTTAGTAAGGCATTTGACAAGGTTCCACACGGTAGGCTTATTCAGAAAGTTAGAAGGCATGGAATCCAGGGAAGTTTGGCCAGGTGCATTCAGAATTGGCTTGCCTGCAGAAGGCAGAGGGTGGTGGTGGAGGGAGTACATTCAGATTGGAGGACTGTGACTAGTGGTGTCCCACAAGGATCTGTTCTGGGACCTCTACTTTTCGTGATTTTAATTAACGACCTGGATGTGGGGGTAGAAGGGTGGGTTAGCAAGTTTGCAGACAACACAAAGGTTGGTGGTGTTGTAGATAGTGTAGAGGATTGTCAAAGATTGCAGAGAGACATTGATAGGATGGAGAAGTGGGCTGAGAAGTGGCAGATGGAGTTCAACCTAGAGAAGGTGAGGTGGTACACTTTGGAAGGACAAACTCCAAAGCAGAGTACAAAGTAAAAGGCAGGATACTTAGTAGTGTGGAGGAGCAGAGGGATCTCAGGGTACATGTCCACAGATCCCTGAAAGTTGCCTCACAGATGGATAGGGTAGTTAAGAAAGCATATGGGGTGTTAGCTTTCATAAGTCGAGGGATAGAGTTTAAGAGTCGCGATGTAATGATGCAGCTCTATAAAACTCTGGTTAGGCCACACTTGGAGTACTGTGTCCAGTTCTGGTCACCTCACTATAGGAAGGATGTGGAAGCATTGGAAAGGGTACAGAGGAGATTCACCAGGATGCTGCCTGGTTTAGAAAGTATGCATTATGATCAGAGATTAAGGGAGCTAGGGCTTTACGCTTTGGAGAGAAGGAGGATGAGAGGAGACATGATAGAGGTGTACAAGACAATAAGAGGAATAGATAGAGTGGATAGCCAGCGCCTCTTCCCCAGGGCACCACTGCTCAATATAAGAGGACATGGCTTTAAGGTAAGGGGTGGGAAGTTCAAGGGGGATATTAGAGGAAGGTTTTTTTACTCAGAGAGTGGTTGGTGCGTGGAATGCACTGCCTGAGTCAGTGGTGGAGGCAGACACACTAGTGAAGTTTAAGAGAATACTAGACAGGTATATGGAGGAATTTAAGGTGGGGGGCTTATATGGGAGGCAGGGTTTGAGGGTCGACACAACATTGTGGGCCGAAGGGCCTGTACTGTGCTGTACTATTCTATGTCTATGTCTATGTCTATCTTAGACATGACCTACCACACACAAAGCCATGCTGACTATTCTTAATCGGTCCAAGTCTATCCAAATACTCATATATTTGGTCCCTTAGAATATTTTCTAATAACTTTCCCACTACTGATGTCAGACTCACTGGCCTTTAATTTTTTTAATGGTGGAAGAACATTGGCTATCCTCCAACCCTCTGGTATTTCTCCTATTGCCAAGGATGATTTAAATGTCTCTGCCAGGGCCCCAGTAATTTCTGCACTTGCCTCCCATAGAGGCAGAGAGAACACCTTATCAGCCCTTGGGGATATATTCACCCTGATTTGCCTCAGGATATCAAATACCTTCTCCTCTGTAATCTGTACAGGTTCCATGAAAGTTGATGCCACTTACCTCACTTTGATAGACTCCGTGTCCATCTTCTCAGTAAATACAGATGCAAAAAAATGCATTTAAAATCTCTTTTGTCTCCAAACATGGATTATCATTCTGATCTTCCAGAGTTGCAACATTATCTTGCAGCTCTTAAACTCAATTACCCAACTAATGAAGGCCAACAAGCCATACATCTTCTTAACAATCCTATAACCTGCACAGAAACTTTGAAGAATCTATGGATCTGGACCCCAAGATCCCTCTGTTCCTCCACACTGCTAAGAGTCCTGTAATTGTCCCTATACTCTGCCTTTGGTTTGATCTTCTAAAGTGTGACTCCTTTTCCGGATTGAACTCCATCTGGCATTTCTCTATCCTACCTGGAGCCTATCAATGCCCTGTTATAATCTACAACAACCTTCTATGCGATCCACAACACCACCAACCATCTGCAAACCGAGACATCCAAGATATTTATCAGGAGTGCTGCATACGCAGGGCCCTTAGCACTGTCAATGATCCCTCCCATCGGTCCAACAATCTCTGACTCCATACCATCATGCAGGAAGTACCGTAGCATTAGGAGAAGGACTGTTAGAATGGAAAACAGCTTCTTCCCCCAGGCCATAAACTACTGAACTCCTTGTCACCACCCAAATCTCATAACACCATAGGACACAGGAGCAGGATTAGACCATTTGGCCCATTGAGTCTGCTCCAACATTCAATCATGGCTGATTGTTTCTCCCCTTCTGCAAACCAATTCCTCAGCCTTCTCCCTGTGACCTTTGATGCCGTGTCCAATCAAGAACATATCAATCTCCGCCTTAAGTTCACCCAATGACCTGGCCTCCACAACTGTCTGTGGTAATAAATTCCGCAAATTCGCCATCCTCTGGCTAAAGAAATTTCTCCGCATCTGTTTTAAACAAGACATCCCTCTACCCTGAGGCTGTGCCCTGTTATCCTAGACTCCAGTAGGCATTGGCGGCAGACCAATTGATTCAGGGAAGGGGGGGGGGGGGAGAGGGGAGAGGGGAGAGGGGAGAGGGGAGAGGGGAGAGGGGAGAGGGGAGAGGGGAGAGGGGAGAGGGGAGAGGGGAGAGGGGAGAGGGGAGAGGGGAGAGGGGAGAGGGGAGAGGGGGAGATTGATTCACACACATCGGGGAGAAGAGTTTAAAAAAGGAGCATATTAGTGGCGGACCAATCGATTTGCGATTCATTAGCAGGAGCAAATAAAAGTAAAGCAGGGTCAAAGCAAAGCTGCCATTGTGTGAGTGGACCAATGCAGGAGTGGGAACTTGAGGCTTTGGTGAGGAGACCCAGGCAAGTAGCAGGTAAGGTTTTTGTAGTGGTTGAATAAAAAGTCACTAAATCACAACTAATTAAATTAGGGGATGATTCAAGATCAGGTGATGTGCTGTAGCTGCATGATGTGGGACCTGGTGGACCCCATTATGGTTCCTGGTGACCACATCTGCAGCAAGTGTTGGCTGCTCGAGGAACTCGGGCTCAAAGTTGATGACCTGGAATCTGAGCTTCAAACACTGCGACACATCAGGGAGGGGCAGAGTTACCTAGATTGTCTGTTTCAGGAGGTAGTCACACCTATTACATTAGCTGCCTCAAATTCGTTCTGTGGTCAGGGACAAGAGAGTGAGACTGCGAGTGAGGTGGGTAGTGGGATCCAAGAGACAGTGCTGGAGGCAGTGCTTGTCCAACAGGTCTGAGATTCTCGCTCCCTGTGTCGCTGTAGGAAGGATGAGCAACATAACGGTGGCACTGTAGTTCAGCGAACCATTCGGGGGGGGGGGGAAGAAAGAAGAGAAATCTAGAGATAACTGGGGATAGTACAGTCAGGGGAATAGTCAGAGTTCTCCCAGATGCTGTGTTACCTGCCTAGTGCCCGGGTTCGGGACATCTTATCTGACCTGCAGAGGAATTTGTAGTGGAAGGGGAAAGATCCAGTTGTCGTGGTCCATGTGGTACCAACGACATGGGTAGAATGAGGGAAGAGGTTCTGCTGAGGGAATTTGAGCAGCTAGGGACTAAATTAAAAAGCAGAACCAAAAAGGTCGTAATCTCTGGATTACTACCTGAGTGGTAATTTGGCATAGGATCAAGAAGATTAGAGAGTTAAATGTGTGGCTCAGAGATTGGTGTGGGAGAAGTGGGTTTGAGTTCATGGGAAACTGGCACCTGTATTGGGAAGGAGGGAGCTGTACCAATGGGACGGGCTCCACCTGAACTGTGATGGGACCTGGATCCTGGTGAATCACATTACTAGGGCTGTGGATAGGGCTTTAAACTAAATAGTAGGGGGGGTCAGTTCAACAGATTGGAGAAGTATGGATAAAATAAAAAAGAGAAGTGTGGATAAAGTATGGAAAAAGCAAAAGATAAAAAAAGAAAAGTAAGAGTGGAGTGAAGAAAAGTCAAGTGCAAAAGAGTAAAAAATTACAACATTTTAAAAGCCCAATGAGTGAAAGGGAACTTTATCTTAATGCCCATAGTATTCAAAATAAGGTCAGTGAACTCGTGGCACAAATCAGTATAAAGGAGCATGACGCAAACACGAGGAAATCTGCAGATGCTGGAAATTCAAGCAACACACATCAAAGTTGCTGGTGAATGCAGCAGGAAAGGCAGCATCTCTAGGAAGAGGTACAGTCGACGTTTCAGGCCGAGACCATTCGTCAGGACTAACTGAAAGAAGAGCTAGTAAGAGATTTGAAAGTGGCAGGGGGAGGGGGAGATCTTTGGGATTATTCCAATCCCTGCTTCCGCTCCACGCACGATAGCTTTCTCAATTTTATTGGCTAGGAGAGCTATTCTATTGTACTGGAAGGAACCCAATCCACCTGTTTTTTTTTGGCTCTCCTCCATTATGCCTTGTTTAAGTTTGGAGAAAATAAGGAGTTGGATGTTTGATAGATCTTTTAAATTTGAGCAAACTTGGCGACCTTTTATTCAATATTTTCATATGATCTAATTCCTTTCACTTTTCCAGTTATTTCTTTTTTCTTCTCCGCGAAGTTTTAGATTTGACCAGAAGGATTTTCCCTTTTTTTTTAAACTGTATCCTCAAAATGGACTGCTCAGTCCCCCCTTTTTTTTGTTTTAGGTTAGTTTAGTGGGGTTTTTTTTTCCTCAATAACAGGAAATCTTGAGTCTTTTTTCCATGAACTGTTAAGAGGAGAAGTGGTTCTTTTCTCTCCTTATATTAGCTTAATACTATATATGTTTCTGACAATGTATGTTCCTTTCTTTGTTTGTACTATTATTTAAATATGTATTTGAGACAACCTCTCCTCTGGTTTGTATTTATCCTTATTCTTTTAAATCAATAAAAAAAAGATTGAAAGAGAGATAGCTAGGGTAGCAAAGGTTACAGAGAGAAGGCAACAGAGTGGGGTTGAGAGGGATAATAAATCAGCCATGATGGATTGGACACAATGGGCTGAATGCCCTAATTCTGCTCCTCTGTCTAAAGGTGTTATAACATTTTGAACATAGAAATCTACAGCACAGTACAGGCCCTTCGGCCCACAATGTTGTGCTGACCATGTAACCTACTCTAGAAGCTGCCTAGAATTTCCTTACCACATAACCCTCTCTTTTTCTAAGCATAATGTACCTATCGAAGAGTCTCTTAAAATACTCTATTGTATCCGCCTCAATCGCTGTTGCTGGCAGTGCCTCCCACGCACCCACCACTCAGTGTGAAAAACTTAACTCTGACATCCCCCCTGTACCTTCTTCCAAGCACCTTAAAACCATGCCCCCTTGTGTTAGCCGTTTCAGCCCTGGGGAAAATCCACTCGATCAATATCCCTCATCATCTTAGGCTACGTCCACACTAGACCGGATAATTTTGAAAACGCCGGTTTTGCGTAAAAATGATAAGCATTTTTGAAAATACCTCCGCCCACATTAAAATGGGTATTTGGGCAAATCCTCTCCTACAGGGCATGCGCAGGACACATCTACAGAAAACAAGCAACATGTTTGCCGTCAAATCTCACTGTGAAAGTGCGCGTTTGTGCAGTTACAGACTAGAAAAACTTAAAAGGAAATTGCCAAACGAGGGACAGCTGTTGGCTCTCATGCAGCAGGACTTAAAACTAAAAAAAAACAAATACTGGAGCGTATGGAGGCAACCAACAGGGAGTTCACAGACAGTATGACCCAGCTGACGACGAACACTGAAAAACTGACTAACTCTGTTGCATTAATAAAGCACCTTGTTAAACGTATAAAACATGTCTGCATCAGTGTTATCTTGTATTTCCATACAATGTTACATTAGGCTGTTACACATCTACTGTCAGAGAAGTACTTGCATAAATAGGTAAACCACCTTCATACAAGCAAGGACAGAAAACAGGGCAAAGTGAGTATACTTATTTATTCAGTAAGATATGGGTCAAAGCATTTGGTGAGTACATTTCTAACTCTTCTGGCTTCAGTCTCGTTGCTGTCTGTTCTGAAATTGTTAGGTTGTGTGGGGAGTTGTGTTCAAGAAAACAATGAAATGCCGCGCTGCCACCACCATCTGTTCCGGCACGTCATGACAGCGTTTTTAGAAATCTGTGGTTACCCCATCAACACTGGTCTGAACAATCAGCGTTTTCAAATTTACACACTCTGGAGGGCGTTTTAGAAAAGCTCCGTTTTCAGGGGATGAAAACGCCGTTTCAGTGTAGACAGAGGGTCAAAACGAAGAGCAAAAGCTTCGGTTACTGATTAATCCGGTCTAGTGTGGATGTAGCCTTATACACCTCCATCAGATCAGCTCTCATCCTCCGTCGCTCCAAGGAGAAAAGGCAAAGTTCCCTCAACCTATTCTTAAAAGGCACGCTCTCCAATCCAGGCAAGATCCTGATAAATCTCCTCTACACTCTCTCTGTAATATTCGCATCCTTCCTGTAGTGAGATGACAAAGAACTGAACACTCCAAATGGGGTCTAACTAAAGTCTTATATCACTGTAACATTACCTCATGGCTCTTGAACTCAATCACTCTGTTGATGAAGACCATCACACCATGCACCTTCTTAACAACACTGTCAATCTGCGCAGCAGCTTTGAGTGATCTCTCTGATCCTCTACATTGCCAAGAATGTTATATTAATATTATATGCTGTCTTCAAATTTGACCTTCCAAAATGAACCACCTCACACTTATCTGGGTTGAACTCAATCTGCCACTTCTCAGCCCAGTTCTACATCCTATCGATGTCGCACTGTAACCTCTGACAACCCTCCACACGATCCACAACACCCCAAACATTTGAGTCATCAACAAACTTACTAACCCCACCCTTCTACTTCCTCATTCAGATCATTTATAAAAATCATAAAGAGGAGGGGTCCCAGAACAGATCCCTGCGGAACACCACTGGTCACTGACCTCCGTGCAGAATACGAACCATCTACAACCACCCTTTGCCTTCTGTGGGCAAGCCAATTCTGAATCCACAAAGCAAGGTCCCCTTGGATCACATGCTTCAGTGCTTTCTGAATGAACTTTGCATGGGGAACCTTATTAAATTTTACTGAAATCCAGTGCTATGATGAAAAAGGTAGAGGTGTGGTCACTACCTCCAAAATGCTCTCCCACCGAGACATCCGACACCTGAGCAGATTCATTTCCCAATACCAGATCAAGTACAGCCTCTGCTCTAGTTGGCTTGTCTACATATTACGTCAGGAAACACTGAATCCTTGAGGGTTGAGTTAAGAAACTGCAAGGGTAAAAGTATCCTGATAGCAGTGGCTGAGAGGTGGACCACAGATTAAAACAGGAAATAGAAAAGGGTAATGTTGTAGTAGTCATGGGAGAGATTGCGTCAGGAAACCTTCCTGAACACACCTAGCAAACTCCACCCCATCAAAACCCCTTGCTCCAAGGAGATGCCAGTCAATATTAGGAAAGTTAAAATCACCCATCACAACAACCCTATTATTATTGCACTGTTCCAGAATCTGCCTCCCTGTCTGCTCCTCGATATCTTTGTTACTACTTGGGGGGGGGGTCTATAAAAAAACACCCAGCAGAGTTACTGCCCCCTTCCTGTTTTTGACTTCCATCCAATCTGATTCAGTAGACAATCCCTCCATGACTTTCTCCTTTTCTGCTGCTGCGATACTATCCCTGATTAGCAATGCCACGCCCCCAAGGTTCTTTTAAGTCGTTCCTACAATTGCCACTCCCCCCACCTCTTTTGCCTCTCTCCCTGTCCCTTTTGAACCATCTGAAGCCCAGCACACTCAGCAGCCTTTCCTGTCCCTGGGACATCCAAGTCTCTATAATGACCACAATGTCATAATTCCCTGTATTGATCCACGCTCTAAGTTCGTCCGCTTTGCTTATGATACTCCTTGCATTAAAATGGACACATCTCACACAATCAGGCTGAGTGCCTCTTTGCTCTACCATCTGTCTATCCTCCCTCACAAACTCCCTACAAACTGTCTCTACTTGTGCGCCAACTGCCCCATCCTCTGCCTCTTCAATTCGGTTCCCACCCCTCTGTAAATCTAGTTTAAACTTTTTGCGAACCTTTTCTCACCACCTATGTAGCCAAATAGCTTTTAAGTGTGGTTTTTGCACTGTGTGAGCATGATGCCAACTTACATTAATCCCATCTGCCTCAGCGTGATGCATGTCTCTCCAATCCTTGCTTAGAACATAAGACCACAAGACACCAGAGCAGAATGAAGCCTTTGGCCCATTGAGTCTGCTCTGCCATTTAATCATGGCTGATCATTTTTTTCCTCTCATCTGCCCCACTCCCCAGCATTCTCCCCATAACCTTTGATGCCATGTCCAATCAAAAACCCATCAAGCTCTGCCTTAAATACCCCCAGTGACCTGACCTCCACAAATGCCCGTGGTAATAAATTCTAAAAATTCACCACACTCTGGCAAATGAAAGTTCTCTGAATCTCTGTTTTAACTAGACACCTCTCTGTCCTGAGGCTGTGCCCTCTTGACTGCCCCACCATGGGAAACATCCTTTCCACATCTACTCTGTCTAGGCCTTTCAACATTCGAAAGGTTTCAATGAGATTCCCTGACTCCATCCTTCTAAATTCCAGTGAGTACAAACCCAGAGCTATCAAACATGCATGTCGAAACCTCCCGTGACTATCACAACATTGTTCTTTCGACACACCTTTTCTATTTCCTGTGGTAACCTGTGGTCCACATATGGAGGTTGAGGCCTGTATATAACTGCCATCAGGGTCCTTTTACCTTTGCAGTTTCTTAACTCAACCCATAAGGATTCAACATCTTACAATCCCACTCACATCTTTCTACCGATTTGACGCCACCCCCTCTGCCTACCTTCCTCCTCCTCCTATACAACGTGTACCCTGGACATTCAGCTCCCAACTACAACCACCCTTCAGCCACGATTCAGTGATGGCCACAATATCATACCCGACAATCTGTAATAGTGCAGCAAGATCATCCACCTCATTTCTGATTCTCTGTGCATTGAAACATAACATATTTGCTACCCTTTTTGATTTTACATCCTTAATGCACTGGTACTCACCCTGCTGGCTGCAATTATTCCCCATCATTTACCTGACAGTCTGACTGCATGCTTTCATTGCTTTTTTACCACCAGTCCTATCCTGAGTCTCTTCACTCAGGATCCTACCCCCCTGCCAAATTAGTTTAAACCCTCCCCAACATTTCTAACAAACCCGCAAGAATATTAGTCCTTAAACACAAGGAATTCTGCAGATGCTGGAAATTCAAGCAATACACAACAAAGTTGCTGGTGAACGCAGCAGGCCAGGCAGCATCTCTAGGAAGAGGTACAGTCGACGTTTTGGGCTGAGACCCTTCGTCAGGACTAAGTCCAAAACGTCGACTGTACCTCTTCCTAGACATGCTGCCTGGCCTGCTGCGTTCACCAGCAACTTTGAAGATATTAGTCCTGCTTGGGTTCAGGTGCAACCCATCACTTTTGAGTAGGTCATACCTCATCCAGAAGAGATCCCAATGATCCAAAAACCTGAAGCCCTGCCCCCTGCTCCAGCTTCTCAATCACACATTAATTTACCAAATCATCTTGTTTCTACCCTCCCTGATGTGTGGCACATTGCTTGTTCATGTACCTGTCTAAATGCTTCTTAAAAATCTCGTGTTTGTTTCCACCAGCAATGCATTCCAGGCGCCTTCCAATTGTTCCATTAAAAAATCCTTTGAAACTTCCTTAACCCTAAGTCCTCTAGCATTTGACATTTCCACCCTGGGAAAAAGACTTTGGCTGTCAAGTCTGTCTATAGTTCTCAACATTTTACAAATTTCTGTCAGTTGTCCTCTCACCCTTCAATGCACCAAACTCTCCTTAGGGTTAATAGTCTTTAAACAGGACCTGTCTGGTATAAAACAAGCTGCTGGAGGAAGGCTACAGCTGTGGAGGGTCCACAGTGGCCATCATTCCGTGCCACTGGACTCCAACCCCATTCTGTCAAGACCATGCGTCAGCCTCCCCACGTTAAACAAAGTCACGTAAGGGCATTCTCCAGACAGGAAATAATCCCTCAGAAGAACATCATACTCGACTCGAGTGATCGCATTACTACTGGAGGAATTCAGAGGGTCAGGTAGCATCTGTAAAGAAAACCAACAGACAATATTTCGGGTCATGACCCTTCATCCGGACGGAATCTCAACCCATTAAACCAATTACAAACAAGACAAAATGTGCATATGAAACATATAGAAAAATAGAAAACATACAGCACAATACAGGCTTTTCAGCCCACAAAGCTGTGCCGCACATGTCCCTACCTTAGAACTACCTAGGCTTTACCCACAGCCCTCTATTTTTCTAAGCTCCATGTAGCCATCCAGGAGTCTCTTAAAAGAACCTATCGTTTCCGCCTCCACCACTGCCATGGGCAGCCCATTCCACGCACTCACCACTCTCTGCGTAAAAAAAACTTACCCTTGACATCTCCTCTGTACCTACTTCCAAGCACCTTAAAACTATTGTCGCATGCCCCGTCACGGGGATAAAGAAACCAGCAGAAATAGAAAACACTTTGGAGTCCAGTATTGCTATAAAGTACTAATATTTATTAGTAACTATGCAATACAGTAATATCAATGCAAATAAATCACACAGGTTAGCAATGATTATATGTAAAAGTAACTGTGGAATATATATGTATGAAAAACCAAGCTTCTTTAAGTCTAGGGGTAAAAAGATACAGTCTTACGATGTTGAGTAAAGTTCAGTTCAGTTCGTGGTACTTAGTTGAGTAGTGATGGAGAGAGAGAGAGAGAGAGAGTGAGTTGAGTCTTCAGGTGAGCTGATGCCGTCGATCTTCTCGTCGTCCTCCGAAATCCTTTACAAGTCACCGACTGTGACTTTAACCAGGGGGACCAGTTTTCCTGTGGTGGAGCTATCACCCAGGCGAGGGTGGACACACAGACAACTCCCCACCAGTCAACCCCTTCTTCACCGTTGGAATAGCAATTTGGATCGATCCTCCAAAACCCACTTTCTCTGCGGGCACAACAATGCTCATTCAGGGTCCAGATCATGTGTCTGAGGTCTGTGTCATCTGATCTCCCATTTATTTCTCTGTGCTGAGCATCACCTGTCATTCAAAGAGCCCCTCCTTCCTTTGTCTGTAAAGGAAATGCACAAGCAGGCAACAAGTCCTTGAAGAAATATCAACAACCTGCTGAAAATCATTACATCGAGTGTCCATTAAATAACACCGCCTTCGGTCACCATAGCAACTTACAAGCTGCTCGGTGCTGTCTCCAACTCCAAACTCAGTAAAAATCCAAAGTTACTTCCAATGCCTTAAAGTGACAGTCCAACTGTTGATCTTCGTCTCTCTCTCTCTCTCTCTCTCTCTTTTCAAAAGCAACCTATCGGTGGTAAATAACTGTCTCTCTCTCCTTTCCAAACAAACCATCAATGATAAATGTCTCTCTCTGTCTCTCTTCAAACAGTTAATAGGGGCACTCTTGGATCCCCTCACACTCCCCTTCCTCAGGGGAAAAAAATTGTCAAAGATATTTTTTAAAATGTCCATCACAGGGTGACAAGCAAAAACGGTTACAGTTTTCAACTTAACATCTGGATAACTAATCAGCTATAACATTGTCAGTACCTTTCACATGTTTGATTTTTAAGTCACCTTCCTGCAATATCGGACTCCAATTTAACAACTTTCTAATCTTATCCTTCATCTTAGTTAGAAACATCAAAGGGTTATAACCTATGTAAACCACAAGTGGTCTCTGAGCAACAGAAAGGTTTTGAGGTCTCTGATCATAGGACTCAAAATGTTGTAAAGCCAGAATAAGTACTAGTAATTCCTTTTCAACAGTTGAATAATTTTTTTGGTTCACAATAAATTTCTTTGAGAAATAAGCTACTGGATGTTCAATGTTATCCACTCCCTTCTGTAACAGTACTGCCCTAGCAGCTTCGTCACTAACACCGGTCGTTATAGAAAATGGCTTTGAAAAATCAAGTGCTTTGAGCACAGGATGACAACACAGGATGGTTTCCAGACGTTCAAATGCCTCCTGGCAAAGGTCACTCCATTCAAATCTTTCACTCTTCCCTAGGAGTTTTGTTAGGGGGAGAGTGATGTCAGCAAAGTTCTTATGTAACTTTCTATAATACCCAACCATTCCTAAAACCTTTCTTAAAGCTTTTTTGTCGGTTAGAACAGGAACTTCAGCAATAGCTTGAACCTTGGCCTGTACAGGAGCCAGTTGGCCTTGGCCCACCACATAACCCAGATATGTGACTGTGGCATGGCCAGATTCACTTTTAGCAAGGTTCACCGTAAGAGTGGCCTTGGAAGGTCTGTCAAACCGTTTTCCCACAGCTGCAATATGCTCTTCCCACGTGTCATTCCAGACCACTAAATCATTGATATAAACCCCTGTGCTTTCTAACCCTCCAATCACAGAATTGATTATTCTTTGAAATGTTTAGACCATAAGACAAAGGAGAAGTAGGCCATTCAGCCCATCAAGTCTGCTCCGCCATTTTATCATGAGCTGATCCATTCTCCTACTTAGTCCCACTCCCCCGCCTTCTCACCATAACCTTTGATGCCCTGGCTACTCAGATACCTATCAATCTCTGCCTTAAATACACCCAATGACTTGGCCTCCACTGCTGCCCGTGGCAACAAATTCCATAGATTCACCACCCTCTGACTAAAAAAATTTCTTCGCATTTCTGTTCTGAATGGGCACCCTTCAATCCTTAAGTCATGCCCTCTCGTACTAGACTCCCCCATCATGGGAAACAACTTTGCCACATCCACTCTGTCCATGCCTTTTAACATTCAAAATGTTTCTATGAGGTCTCCCATTCTTCTAAACTCCAAGGAATACAGTCCAAGAGCGGACAAACGTTCCTCATATGTTAACCCTCTCATTCCTGGAATCATTCTAGTGAATCTTCTCTGTACCCTCTCCAATGTCAGCACATCCTTTCTTAAATAAGGAGACGAAAACTGCCCACAGTACTCCAAGTGAGGTCTCACCAGCGCCTTATAGAGCCTCAACATCACATCCCTGCTCCTATACTCTATTCCTCTAGAAATGAATGCCAACATTGCATTCACCTTCTTCACTACTGACTCAACCTGGAGGTTAACTTTAAGGGTATCCTGTACGAGGACTCCCAAGTCCCGTTGCATCTCAGAACTTTGAATTCTTTCCCCATTTAAATAATAGTCTGCCCGTTTATTTTTTCTGCCAAAGTGCATAACCATACACTTTCCAACATTGTACTTCATTTGCCACTTCTCTGCCCATTCTTCCAATCTATCCAAGTCTCTCTGCAGACTCTCCGTTTCCTCAGCACTACCGGCCCCTCCACCTATCTTCGTATCGTCAGCAAACTTAGCCACAAAGCCATCTATTCCATAATCCAAATCATTGATGTACAATGTAAAAAGAAGCAGCCCCAACATTGATCCCTGTGGAACACCACTGGTAACTGGTAGCCAACCAGAATAGGATCCCTTTATTCCCACTCTCTGTTCCCTGCCAATCAGCCAACGCTCTATCCATTAATGTAACTTTTCCGTAATTCCATGGGCTCTTATCTTGTTAAGTAGCCTCATGTGTGGCACCTTGTCAAAGGCCTTCTGAAAATCCAAATATACAACATCCACTGCATCTCCCTTGTCTAGCCTACTGGTAATTTCCTCAAAAAATTGTAATAGGTTTGTCAGTTAGGATTTTCCTTTAAGGAATCCATGCTGAGTTCTGCCTATCTTATCATATGCCTCCAGGTACTCTGTAACCTCATCCTTGACAATTGACTCCAACAACTTCCCAACCACTGATGTCAAGCTAACAGGTCTATAATTTCCTTTTTGCTTCCTTGCCCCCTTCTTAAATAGCGGAGTGACATTTGCAATCTTCCAGTCTTCCGGAACCATGCCAGAACCTATCGACTTTTGAAAGATCATCGCTAATGCCTCCGCAATCTCCACAGCTACTTCCTTTAGAACACGAGGGTGCATTACATCTGGTCCAGAAGATTTATCTACCTTTAGCCTATTCAGCTTCCTGAGTACTTTCTCTGTCGTAATTGTGACTGCGCACACTTCTCCTCCCTGCCACCCTTGAGTGTCCGGTATACTGCTGATGTCTTCCTCAGTGAAGACTGATGCAAAATACTCGTTCAGTTCCTCTGCCATCTCCTTATCTCCCATTACAATTTCTCCAGCATCATTTTCTATCGGTCCGATATCTACTCTCACCTGTCTTTTACTGTTTATATACTTGAAAAAGCTTTTAGTATCCTGTTCGATATTATTTGCTAGCTTCCTTTCATAGTTAATCTTTTCTCTCTTAATGACCTTCTTGGTTTCCTTTTGTAAGGTTTTAAAAACTTCCCAATCCTCTCTCTTCCCACTAATTTTTGCTTCCTTGTATGTCCTCTCTTTTGCTTTAACTTTGGCTTTGACTTCTCTTGTCAACCACGGTTGCATCCTTTTTCCACTCGAAAATTTCTTCTTTTTTGGAATATACCTGTCTTGCACATTCCTCATTTCTCGCATAAACTCCAGCCACTGCTGCTCTGCTGTCTTTCCCGCCAGTGTCTCATTCCAGTCAACTTTGGCCAGTTCCTCTCTCATGCCACTGTAATTTCCTTAACTCCACTGAAATACCGACACATCAGATTTCGGCTTCTCTTTTTCAAATTTCACAGTGAACTCAATCATGTTATGATCACTGCCTCCTAAGAGTTCCTTCACCTCAATCTCTCTAATCACCTCCGGTTCATTACACAATACCCAATCCAGTACAGCCGATCCCCTAGTGGGCTCAACAACGAGCTGTTCTAAAAAGCCATCTCGCAGACATTCTACAAATTCTCTCTCTTGAGATCCAGTGCTGACCTGATTTTCCCAATCTACTCGCATGTTAAAATCCCCCACAATTATCATAACACTGCCCTTCTGACAAGCCTTTTCTATTTCCAGTTGTAATTTGTAGTCCACATCCCTGCAGCTGTTTGGAGGCCTATAAATAACTGCCATCAGGGTCCTTTTACCCCTGCTATTCCTTAGCTCAACCCATGAAGATTCTGCACCTTCCGATCCTATATCAACTCTTTCTAATGATTTAATATCATTTCTTACCAATAAAGCCATGCCTCCCCCTCTGCCTACCTTCCTATCCTTCCGATACACTGTGTATCCTTTGATGTTCAGCTCCCAGAGACATGCATCCTTTAGCCAGGTCTCAGTGATGGCCACAATATCATACCTGCCAATCTGTAGCCGTACAACAAGATCATCCACCTTATTCCTTATGCTGCGTGCATTTAAGTAAAACACCTTAAGACCAGTATTTGATACTTTTTGCTTTGATTTCACTGCAACTTTATTGCACTACAACTCATCCCAATGGCTTAAATTTGCCCCATCACCTACCTGTCTTTCCTGACATCTTTACTGCTCACTATCTTAGATTTATTTCTGTTTGCCCTTCCTCCGCTCTATCATTCCAGTTCCCATCCCCCTGCCAAATTAGTTCAAACCCTCCCTAACAGCTCTATTAAACTTTCCCGCCAGGATATTGGTCCCCTTCGGGTTCAGGTGTAACCTGTCCTTTTTGAACAGATCATACTTCCCCCAGAAGAGATCCCAATTATCCAAGAATCTGAAGCCCTGCCCCCTACACCGGTCTCTCAGCCACGCATTCATCTGCCTGATCCGACTATTCTTGCCCTCGCTAGCACGTGGCACAGGTAGCAATCCTGAGATTACTACCCTGGAGGTCCTGCTTCTCAGCTTCCTTCCTAACTCCTGGAAATCTCTCTTCAGGACCTCCTCCTTTGTCCTATCTACGTCATTGGTACCAACCTGTACCAAGACAACTGGCTGCTCACCCTCCCCCTTTAGAATATTCAGGACCCGATCCGAGACATCCCGTACCCTGGCACCTGGGAGGCAACACACCATGCGGGTATCTTTGTCAGGCTCACAGAATCTACTGTCCGTTCCCCTGACTATGGAATCCCCTACGACTACCGCGTTCCTCTTCTCCCTCCTTCTCTCCTGCACAACAGCGCCAGGCTCAGTGCCAGAGACCCGGTCACCGTGGGCGTCCCCTGTCAGGTCATCCCCCTCAACAGCATCCATAACAAGATATTTGTTGCTGAGGGGGACAACCACAGGTGTGCTCTCCACTATCTGGGCATTTCCCTTCCCTCTCTTGACAGTGACCCAGTTTTCAGACCCCTGTAGCCTAGGGATGACTATCTCCCTGTAGCTCCTGTCGATCACCTCTTCACTTGCCCTGATAAGCAGTAGGTCATCAAGCTGCAGCTCCAGATCCCTAACACGGTCTCTGAGGAGCTGCAACTCGGTGCACCTGGCGCAGATGTGGCCATCAGGGAGGCTGGAGGTCTCCCAGGATTCCCACATCTGACACTCTGAACAAAGCACTAACCCTGCAGGCATGCTACCTAATTCTACAGGAATGAAACAGGAAAAATAAGTCTACTCACCCACTTACCTCGCCAAAGAGACAAACTTTTTAAACCGTTAGCTCGTACCGTTAGCTGTGAGAGCCCTGCTGTTCCAGTCTGTCCGGGCTGATTCGCGAAAGGGGTGGGGGGGGGAGAAAAAAAGAGTTGGTGCCTCGCTCTTGCCTCTTCCCGTTTACCGCCGAAGCCTGTTGAAGCCAAAGCCCTACACTCTGCTCCCACTCACTCCACTGCCCGCTGTATAGGGTGGTCTCCTTTTTAAACTCTCCGCGCGGTCCTGTTGACGTCACACGCCTGCGCAGTCTCGTCCTTCTTGCACTCGAAGAAGTTTTAAAAAAAAACTGCCTTCCTTCAGAATTCAGCTCCCACGACGTTTCTAGAGGATTTTTCATCCCGAAGTGTGAAACATTGTATTCATACAGTCTAGACGGTGTCACAAATACTGATATCTCTTTAAAGGAACACCCAGGTATCCTGTTAACAAGTCAATCTCAAAAAGGTATTTAGCCTTCCCCACTCTATCAATACAGTCATCCATTCTCTTTCTTTGTTCTTTCTTGTTTCTAATTTCTTCTTCACCCATTTTACTTTCCTCAAAGCTCAATCTGTGAAGATACCATTTCATAAACTGGACTAAATTCATAATTCCACTGTACCTGTGCACCATTTCAAAACACCAATTAGTCCTTTTACTTGTTTTTTCCACTTTGGGTCCAACTGGTGGACCTTATCAGTAATATTTTTCAAAACAATGGAATTCTGACATCTTGGTGAGTCTAGATTCAGTGGGTAAACATGCCTTTCCAGTCCATTATCAGATTTCACGATTCCATTTTGTTCTACAGCCATTCTCCCAGCTGCAATTCTAGTAAACAAGTGTCTCATTTTGACTCAACCATTTTGTAAACTTTCCTTGGCAAAGTCACGAAGCTTACTAAATCCCTTCCAGAGTTCTCTGAGTAGGGTCAAAGGTCCTTTTGGCCTGTAACTGAACACAGGTTCCAACAAATTACCCTTCACTGCCTTCTGAATTGAATCTCCACCACTAAATAAGAAGAGAGGAACCCCCTCGTTCCCATTTTCCTCATTTCTCACACAATGATGTCCACCTAAAGGCATACTGTAAGCCATGTTTAAAATTTCAGCCTTGTAACCTTCCAGAACCACCACGTGACTTGCCGGCACTGTGGCTGGTCTCCACTTCCTCATCAACACCTCATCTTTAAGGTAACATCCCACTGACTCTCTCTGAACCTCCTCTCCTGTGACAGCCATCTCCCTTAAAGCCACCATTCCAGAATCTCACTCTCTTCCTCTGTAAAATCCTTCCTCAATAAAGACAAACCTTTCTTATACACCTTACCCTTATCAATTGTACTACCTCCTAAGTCCTGCTGAAATCTGGAAGGTAGAGAAGTCTGTGACACCTCATAATTTAAACCTTTGGTTTTTCTATTGTAGGTCTCAATAGCAACTTTGCTCATTAGCTGAATTGCTGAAACACTCTTATCTTGGAGAGCTGTCAACATGCCTCCATTGTTTATTAAACTCAGTACCATCATCAGGGTGATCAGAATATAAAAGAGGCCAAACAATCTCTTTATCAACTTTCTCCGACGTTCACTACGCCTTGCTTCCATCACAGTACTCTGAATAACAGCATGACCTTGCAGGTGCTCACTTCCACATGTCCAAACAAAATCCAACAAACTAGAGCATCCTGTCTCAGCAGGCCTTTGTCCTGCAAGCAGGGTCAAAGGTCGCACAACCAATCCAACCTTTTCCAGCACTTTATCCAAAAGTCCAGGAACAGCACTTTTCCCATTACTTCCAGCAACATTGACCTCACCAATTTTTAAAACACGGTCTACTACAAATGACTGAGAATCCTCACATTCCACTGGTACCAAGGTTAACCCCTTACTCACTGAACCAAGATCATCTGACACAAGAGGACTGCATTCCCTTTCAACCAAGTCAGACACCTCAGACCTTAACTGAGTTTCAACACAAGGTTCAGCACCCTGTGAATCCACAGGTACTTCAACAACCTGAACACATTCAATTGGGACAGCTGCCTCTTCTAGGCCTTCATCACTAGTCCCAGTTTCAAATTCCAGGTTATCCTGATCCTCCCAGCTATTCCCAGCTCCAGCAAACTCTTTTCTGGAGTAAACCCAACCTCGTGGGTTAAAACTTCTTCATCTGCTTTCTCAACAGACCCCTGCAGGGTAGGGGCATCCTCTGCCACTGGGTATGCCCTTACCTCATCAGGAACACAACTCTTAAATTCATCACACAACTCTAGTCCTTCTGAGCTGTAAAAATCATCAGGGTCCGACACTAAACCTCTTGGCTGCAACCTCTCCCTTTTAATCTGTCTCTGCCTTTCTGCCACGTGACCTTCACGTTGCCATTTCTCCGTCTTGAGCTGTCTCTGTCTTTCTGCCTCTTCTCTCCGTTTTGCTGCCTTTTCTCTCTGTCTTGCTGCCTCTCTGGCCTCATGGACCCTCTGTTTTTCTGCTTCTTCTCTCCGTTTCTCTGCCTCTCTGGCCTCTCTCTTGAGCTGTTTTAATTTCAATTCATGCTCCATTCTTAATATTTCCAACAGAAGCTGAAACTCATCCTCAGTAGGTTCACCTTCCACGAACACCTCTAACGCCTCCTCATCAAATGTTCCCCTATCTATATAATATTCAACTATTTTCCTTTTAATTTCTACCTTTGTCATACCTCTCTTTACCTCAACTTTCAATTCTTTAGCAATGTCCCGTAACTCATACTTTTTAGTTAACTTCAAAGTCACCAGGTCTGGTGATTTCAGAAAGTCCCTAACATCTATTTCTGCTGTTTTTCCACACAACCAAATCAAAAGTCCAAATCAAAAGGGATTTTCCCCAATCAATCAAACCAGCCTCCTGACCAATTTGTTCATATCGCGGACGCAGGCCCCAATTATGTCACCTACCCCGTGACGGGGATAAAGAAGCCAGCAGAAATAGAAACCACTTTGGAGTCTCGTATTGCTATAAACTACTAATATTTATTAGTAACTATGCAATACAGTAAATATAAATGTAGATAAATCAAACAGGTTAGCAATGATTATATATAAAAGTAAGTGTGGAATATATATGTATGAAAAACCAAGCTTCTTTAAGTCTAGGGGTAAAAAGATACAGACTTACGATGTTGAGTAAAGTTCAGTTCAGTTCGTGGTATTTAGTTGAGTAGTGATGGAGAGAGAGAGAGAGAGCGAGTTGAGTCTTCAGGTGAGCTGATGCTGTCGATCTTCTCGTCGTCCTCCAAAATCCTTTACAAGTCATCGACTGTGACTTTAACCGGGGGATCGGTCTTCTGTGGTGGAGCTATCACCCAGGCGAGGGTGGACACATAGACAACTCCCCACCAGTCAACCCCTTCCTCACCGATAGAATAGCAATTTGGATCAATCCGCCTGATTGATCCTGCAAAAACCCACTTTCTCTGCGGGCACAACAATGCTCATTCAGTATCCAGATCATGTGTCTGAGGTCTGTATCATCTGACCTCCTATTTATTTCTCTGTGCTGAGCATCACCTGTCATTCAAAGAGTTCCTCCTCCCTTTGTCTGTGAAGAAATGCACAGGCAGGCAACATGTCCTTGAAAGTAACATCAACAATCTGCCTTCAGTCACCATAGCAACCTTCAAGCTGCTCGGTGCTGTCTCCAAACCCAATTCAGTAGAAATCCAAAGTTACTTCCAATGCATTAAAGTGACAGTCCAACCGTTAATCTTTGTCTCTCTCTCTCTTCAACACAACATATCGGTGGTAAATAACTCTGTCTTTCTTCAAACAGTTAATAGGGGCAATCCTGGATCCCCTCACAATATGCCCTCTCGTGCTAGCCATTTCAGCCCTGGGAAAAGCCTCTGAATATCCACACAATCAATGCCTCTCATTATCTTGTACACCTCTGTCAGGTCACCTCTCATCCTCCGTCGCTCCAAGGAGAAAAGGCCGAGTTCACTCAACCTATTCTCATAAGGCATGCTCCCCAATCCAGGCAACATCCTTGTAAATCTCCTCTGCACCCTTTCTATGGTTTCCACGTTCCTTCTTGTAGTGAGGTGACCAGAATTGAGCACAGTACTCCAAGTGGGGTCTGTCCAGTGTCCTATATAGCTGCAACATTACCTCTCGGCTCTTAAACTCAATCCCACGATTGATAAAGGCCAATGCACCATGTCTTCTTAACCACAAAGTCAACCTGCATAGCAGCTTTGAGTGTCCTATGGATTCGGACCCCAAGATCCCTCTGATCCTCCACATTGCCAAGAGTCTTACCATTAATGCTATATTCTGCCATCATATTTGACCTACCAAAATGAACCACCTCACACTTATCTAGGTTAAACTCCATCTGCCACTTCTCAGTTCAGTTTTGCATCCTATCAATGCCCCGTTGTAACATCTGACAGTCCTCCACACTATCCACAACACCCCAACCTTCATGTCATCAGCAAACTGACTAACCCATCCTTCCACTTCCTCATCTATTCTAGGTCATTTATAAAAATCACAAAGAGTAGGGGTCCCAAAACAGATCCCTGAGGCACACCACTGGTCACCGGTCTCCATGCAGAATATGACCTGTCTACAACCACTCTTTGTCTTCTGTGGGCAAGCCAGTTCAAGATCCACAAAGCAATGTCCCCTTGGATCCCATGCCTCCTTACTTTCTCAATAAGCCTTGCATGGGGTACCTTATCATATGCTGGAAATTCAAAGCAACAGGCACAAAACGCTGGAGGAACTCAGCAGGCTAGGCAGCATCTATGGAAAAGAGTACAGTTGACGTTTCGGGTCAAGACCCTAAAGCAGGACTGGAGAATAAAAGATGAGGAGTCAGGATTAGAAGGTGGCGGGGGGGGGGAGAAACACAGGGTGATAAGTGAAACTTGGGGGAGGGGTATAGTAAAGAGTTGGGAAGCTAATTGGTGAAAGATACAGAGGTGTCCACTTGCCTTCACGAGTGCTACCGAACTTACTGAGTTCCTTCAGCAGTTCGTTCATTTCCCTGCCACATCAGTTTCTGCAGAATCTTGTGTCTCCTTAATGATATTTAATCACTGGAATCACTTGTTCAAGGCATCAACTTGCTCATACATAAAATTATATGGAGATACACTTTGTAATAGTAAACATTTTTGGGAGGGAGAAATAGGTAAAAAGTGAGATACGCGAGGCTTAGAGAGACCCTTGGAGCTATTTTTTCTCCACACAGAGCACATTTGGAATTTGGAACACAATTCTGAAGGAGGTGATGGAGGCAAGACTTTCATGCTATTTAAGAAGCATTTACACATGCATTTCAATTGCCAAGGTATAGACAGCTGTCATTCCCGGGACATCCACACAACAAAGGTACCTAAAACAGACTATTATTTATTGACTTAGGCTCTGACTTCCAATACCATAATTCCAAACAAACTCATCTCCTTCATACTTCTTATTTTCTGTGCTGAACATTTAGTTGCCTTCGGTTCGTTTTTACAATCCTCCCACTATTTTTTGCCATATTGTATACTATCTCTCTTGATTTTAATACTTTCGCTGACTCCCCTTTTCCCACATCATCCCTTTGAAATAGCTTCTTCTTTCCATAAACCCATCCTGCGCCTTCCGAATTACTCCGAGAAACTCTAGCCATTGCTGCTTTACTGCCATCTATGTTCGTGTCCCCCGTCAATCAAGTTTGGCCAGCTCCTCTCTCTTGCCTCTGTAATCACCTGAGCTATGACTATCCAAAAGTGCAGATATTCTCTGTTCGAGTGTTCCTGGCCAGGGAGATCGTTCGGCCCATTAAGTACATGACAGCTAGAGACGCGCCCGCCATTTGGGCCAGACGGATGTCCCTTGGCCTGGGTTGTTCAGGGCTTGGAGCCGCTGAGCCTCGCTTCACTTACCACTCCATTGCTGATGCCGGTCTTAGAGGCGCCTCCTCCTCCCGCGGTCACCACCAGGTCGGCCCGCGGAACACTGACCGTGTAGAGCGGGAAAGGAGCGCGATACAACTCAGCGGCACCTCGGCGGCCCATTGCCGCCGGAGAGAAGCAGGCCCTGCCTCCGCCTCGCGGTCCTAGGCCTGCAGCTTCAACACTCGGGCTTCCTTCAAACCGGACAGCAGACACATCAGCATCGAGCGACAAAGGTAACAACCGGGAGGCGGAGTTCTTACCCGCTCCGCCTCAAAGGGCCACAGGGACGGGTGCCATGCTTGTGCGGGGCAGTGGGGAGGGGGTAATTCGATGCCATGTCTAATCGGGGCACATGACTGGTACCATGATTGTGCGGGGCAGTTGGGGAAGGGGGAAGATCGATGCCATGTCTAATCGGGGCACAAGGACGGGTGCCATGATTGTGCGGGGCAGTGGGGAAGCGGGGAGATCGATGCCATGTCTAATCGGGGCACAAGGACGGGTGCCATGATTGTGCGGGGCAGTGGGGAAGGGGGAGATCGATGCCATGTCTAATCGGGGCACATGAACCGGTGCCATGCTTGTGCGGGGCAGTGGGGTAGAGGGAGATCGATGCCATGTCTAACCGGGGCACGTGACTGGTACTATAATTGTGCGGTGCAGTGCGGAAGGGAGGAGATCGGGACCATGGCTAATCGGGGCACGTGACTTGTACCATGATTGTGCGGGGCAGTTGGGGAAGGGGGAGATCGATGCCATGTCTAATCGGGGCACAAGGACGGGTGCCATGATTGTGCGGGGCAGTGGGGAAGGGGGCGATCGATGCCATATCTAATCGGGGCACATGCCTGGTACCATGATTGTGCGGGGCAGTGGGGAAGCGAGAGATCGATGCCATGTCTAATCGGAGCACATGACTGGTACCATGATTGTGCGGGGCAGTGGGGAAGCGAGAGATCGATGCCGTGTCTAATCGGGGCACATGACTGGTACCATGATTGTGCGGGGCAGTGGGGAAGGGGGAGATTGATGCCATGTCTAATCGGGGCACATGACTGGTACCATGATTGTGTGGGGAAGGGGGAGTTCGATGCCATGTCTAATCGGGGCACATGACTGGTATCATGATTGTGCGGGGCAGTGGGGAAACAGATGCCATGTCTGTGTGGGGTAGTGTCGGTGGGCATAGGGCAGGAAATCAACAGGTCAGGCAGCATCTTTGGATAGGAATCATCAATCGATCTTTTGGGTCCGGACCCCATCAGGACTTAAAAGAAACCAGCATCTCCAGATGCTGGAAATCCGAGCAACACACACAGCTCTGCCGAAGCGTCGAACCGACGCGAAACGTCGTCTGTTCTTTTTTTTTTCCACAGATGCTATCTGGCCTGCTGAGTTCCTCCAGCATTTTGTGTGTGTTGCTTAGATTTTCTTTTATTTGTGATCTTGTGTCCATCTGTGCGAGGCGGGTGGGGTGGAATTGGTGACTGACAGAGTAAGAGACTCGCCATAGACGCATAATACTGCAAACACGAAATTATTAGAAGAAAACAAAAAAAAATCACGCAGGAGGAACTGATGTATTTTCTCCACAGCACAGGGAACTGGCTCCATGTTTGTGAGTTGAATAGCGGAAACGATCGCCATGTCTTTCCGGGGCACGGGGTCTGGGCGTAACGGGATATACCGATGTATGTCTGTGCCGAGTACGGGCAGGTCTGGTGCCACCAGGTTTGATACCCAAACTGGTAAAACGACCTCAGCAGGTCCGGTAGCATCAAAAGAGGGGAATAAACAGTCGAGATTTCGGGCCAAGACCGTCATCAGCAGACTGAAAACATGTACCACCAGGCTTCAAGACTTTTTTTTCCCCACAGTCAAGAAAGCTCACCAACGCATCTATTTTCTAAGGATATCCAGATCATTCGACAGATACGCCGTGGAGAGCATCCTAAAGAGCTGTAATACTGCTTAGTATAGAAACTGCACTGTGGTGGACAGCAGGGTTCTGCAATGGGTAGTCAAAACTGCCCAACTCGTCATCTGCACCAGCCTACCCACCATTGAGGACATTTATACAGAACGGTGCTGGGAAAAGACCAGCACCATCATGGAGGATTCCACCCACCCTGCTCATGGACTGTTTGTCTCACTCAGTCCCATCTTTGAGGACACTATGCACCAGGACCACTAGGCTCCCCCAAGCCGTCAGACTGGTCAACGCCTCCATCAATGAATCCACCCCAATGAAATCCCCCATGACAAGCATAACATTGCCCTTTTTAACATGCCTTTTCTATCTGTCTCTATCACTTGTAGCCCACATCCTCATTCCTGTCTGGCAGCCTGTATACAACTCCCATCAGGGTCTTTTTACTCTTGCAGTTTTTTAACTCTACCCAAAAGAAATTCAGTATCTATAAATCCCATGTTACCTCTTCCTTTTGACTTCATTTTTTTAACCAATCGAGCCACTGTGCCCCTTCTGCCTACTTGCCTGTCTTTTTGATACAAAGTGTGTCATAGAAACATGGAAACCTACAGCACAATAAAGGCCCTTCGGCTCACAAAGCTGTACCAAATATGTCCTTACCTAAGAAATTACCTAGGGTTACCCATAGCCCTCTATTTTTCTAAGCTTCATGTAATTACCCAGGAGTCTTTTAAAAGACCCTATTGTATCCGCCTCCACCACTGTCTCCGGCAGCCCATTCCCTGCACTCACCACTCTCTGCATAACAAAACTTACCCCTGCAATTTCCTCTGTACCTACTTCCAAGCACCTTAAAACTGTGCCCCCTCATGCTACCCATTTCAGCCCTGGGGAAAAGCCTCTGACTATCCACACGATCAATGCCTCTCATTATCTTGTACACCTCTATCAGGTCACCTCTCATCCTCTGTCGCTCCAAGGAGAAAAGGCCGAGTTCACTCAACCTACCCTCATAAAGCATGCTCCCCAATCCAAGCAACATCCTTGTAAATCTTCTCTGCACCCTTTCTATGGTTTCCACATCCTTCCTGTAGTGAGGCAACCAGAACTGAGCACAGTACTCCAAGTGCGGTCTGACCAGGGTCCTATATAGCTGCAACATTACCTCTGGGTTGCTAAACTCAATCCCACAATTGATAAAGGCCAATTCACCATATGCTTTCTTAACCACAGAGTCAACCTGCGCAGCAGCTTTGAGTGTCCTATGGACTCAGGCGCTAAGATCCCTCTGATCTTCCACACTGCCAAGAGTCTTACCATTAATACTATATTCTGCCATCGTATTTGACCTACCAAAATGAACCACCTCACACTTAACTGGGTTGAACTCCATCTGCCTCTTCTTAGCCCAGTTTTGCATCCTATCAATGTCCCACTGTAACCTCTGACAGCCCTCCACACTATCCACAACAAACCCAACCTTTGTGTCATCAGCAAACTTACTAACCCATACCTCCACTTCCTCATCCAGGTCATTTATAAAAATCACAAAGAGTAGGAGGTCACAGAACAGGTCCCTGAGGCACACCACTGGTCACTGACCTCCATGCAGAATATGACCCATCTAAAACTACTTTTTGTCTTCTGTGGACAAGCCAGTTCTGGATCCACAAAGCAATATCCCCTCGGATCCCATGCCTCCTTACTTTCTCAATAACCCTTGCATGGGGTACCTTGTCAAAAGACTTGCTGAAATAAATATACACTACATCTACTGCTCTACCTTCATCAATGTGTTTAGTCACATCCTCAAAAAATTCAATCAGTCTCGTAAGGCATGACCTGCTCTTGACAAAGCCATGCTGACTATTCCAATCATATTTTGCCTCTCCAAATATTCATGAATCCTGCCTCTCAGAATCTTCTCCATCAATTTACTAACCACTGAAGTAAGACTCACTGATCTATAATTCCCTGGGCTATCCCTATTCCCTTTCTTGAAAAATGGAACAACATCTGCAACCCTCCAATCCTCTGGAACCTCTCCTGTTCCCATTGATAATGCAAAGATCATAGCCAGAGGCTCAGCAATCTCCTCCCTCGCCTCCCACAGTAGCCTGGGGTACATCTTGTCCAGTCCTGGTGACTTATCCAACTTGATGCCTTCCAAAAGCTCCAGCACATCCTCTTTCTTAATATCTACATGATCAAGCTTTTTCAGTCCGCTGTAAGTCATCCCCACAATTGCCAAGATCCTTTTCCATAGTGAATACTGAAGCAAAGCACTCATTAAGTACCTCTGCTATCTCCTCCAGTTCCATATACACCAGCGGTCCCCAACCACCGGTCCGCGGACCGGTACCGGGCCCCAAGGCATGCGCTACCGGGCCGCGAAGAAACGATATGATTTGGCGATAGGAGTCAGCTGCACCTTTCCTCATCCCCTGTCACGCCCACTGTTGAACTTGAACGCACGTGAGGTCATGACCCGCGCGTCATCCATGTCAGCGCGGGAAGGTGATCAACTCCATGAGCTTGCAAATGACGACGGGCTGGAAAGTATGTTTGACATAACATCTCTGCCGGCATTCCGGATCAAAGTCAAGGCTAAATATCCTGAGATAGTCAGGAAAGCACTGAAAAGGTTGCTTCCATTTCCAACATATCTCTGCAATGAATGCAACGAAAACTAAATTGCGGAATAGACTGGATATAAGGAACGCCCTTCGAGTATCGCTGTCTCCCATCACATCTCGATAGGACCGTCTTGTTGCAGGAAAACAAGCCCAGGGCTCCCACTGATTCAGCGATATTGGTGCGTTGCAATGATTTTATATGTTCATACGAGGAAAATGTGCGCTGTGTGTCTGATATCCAAACGTTACTTAAAATGTTATGATGCTATTATAAGTGACTTATATAACCATGTAACAATTACGGCATGGAAACAGGCGATCTCGCCCCTTCTAGTCCGTGCCGAACGCTACTCTCACCTAGTCCCACCGACCTGCACTCAGCCCATAACCCTCCATTCCTTTCCTGTCCATATACCCATCCAATTTTTCTTTGAATGATAATATCGAAACTGCCTCTACCACTTCTACTGGAAGTTCGTTCAACACTTCAAGCTCCCCCGTCCTCCCCTGATAATTGTCTTATCGCTATATTCATGCTAGGAAAATATGCGCTGTGTGTTTAGTATTAAATTCGTTAGATAAACCCTTTTAAAAACGAAATTGAGTGTATTAGCCACTTATCACCTATATTCCGGTCGTGATTAACACGCCCCGCCGCCGCCGCCGCCGCCAACTCGGCAAAAACAGTTTTAAAGAAATCGGCACGTATTACGCATGCGCACTGGTGCCCGCGCAAGGCTTCATGGTCATTGTAGTCTTTCGGGGTAAACCCAACGTATTTGACTGCTACTCTTGCACGTTGGCAACCCTACCCCCCCCCCCCCCCCCCGCCGGTCGGCAAGAATATTGGCAATATGAAACCGGTCTGCAGTACGAAAAAGGTTGGGGACCCCTGATATACACATTTCCACTGTCACACTTGTTTGGTCCTATTCTCTCATGTCTTATCCTCTGGCTCTTCAGATATTTGTAGAATGCCTTGTGGTTTCCCTTAATCCTGTCTGCCAAGGCCTTCTCATGCCCCTTCTGGCTCTCCTAATTTCATTCTTAAGCTCCTTCCTGCTAGCCTTATAATCTTCTAGATCTCTATCATTGCCTAGTTTTTTGAACCTTTCATAAGGTCTTCTTTTCTTCTTGACTAGATGTACAACAGCCTTTGTACCCCACCATACTTTCCCTGTCTCATTGGAACGCACCTGTGCAGAACTTCACGCAAATATCCCCTGAACATTTCCCACATTTCTTCTGTACATTTCCCTGAGAACATCTGTTCCCAATTCCCAAATGTGCTAGAAGTTCATCTACATTATTCCACAGAAATCTTCAGTCTTGTAGTCATCTCCCTTTTAAATTTTGCCCTATTTTACACTTTAAGAAAATGAATCTCAGGATCGTAAATGGTGACATGTATGTACTTTGATGTACTTATCCCAGTAACTGCTATTTTGCCTTTTCATCTGCCTGTCCTTCCTCAAAGTCTCACGACACAGTCCGTCAAATTGTATACCAACTACCATGTTCTCAGCACTGTCAGTCTGGTTTCCATCCCACTACCAAATTAATTTCACCCCTCCCCAACTGTTCTCACAACCTGCCCACAAGGATAATGGCCCCCCTTGGGTTCATACCTTCCCCAGAAGTGATCCCAATATTCCAGAAATCAAAAACCCTGCTCCTTGCACCAATTTCTCAGCCACATATTCACCTGCCAAAGCATCCTATTCTTACCCTCACTGGTGTGTGGCACAGGCAGCAATCCAGAGATTACCATCCTGGAGGTCCTGCTTTTCAGTTTCCTACCCAGATCCCAGACCCTGGCACTTGGGAATCAAAATACCATCTGGGTGTCTTTTTCACATCCACAGAATCTCCTATCACTGTTGCAGTCTTCTTCTCTTCCCATTCCTTCTGAATGATAGAGTCAGACAGTGCCAGAAACCTCCTCATTTCAGCTTCTGGCAGGTCACCCCATCCCCACCCACCAGTAGTAACCAAAGCAGTATTATAGAGGGGAACAGCCACAGGTGTGAGCTGTCTGCCTATTCCCTTCCCTCTCCTGTCAGTCACCTATGTACCTGCCTCCTGCAACTTAGGGTGACGATCTCCCTGTAGCTCATATCTATCAGCTCCTCATTATCTGTCAAATATAACATCTTGTCCTGTATATTTGACAGATAATATACCCTCCATCAGCGGGAGGAGGAGAAGATGGCGGTGCAGCGCGACGCAGCACACAGCGGCCACTCCGGTGAAGAATATCTGTTATCTGTCAAATAGGGTCCATGCACAATCCTGATTTGCTGGAGACAGACATGAGAGCACGGAGGAACATCTGGTGAAACTTCTGAAATGCCTGCTTCACTGCCACTGCTACTGTGTGATCCAGAATCTCCAGAGGGGAAGGCCCCGAGTCCTCAGCTTTGCTTGTTGTTCGGTGGTCGGGGTGGGGTCGAAGCGCTCGGCAGAGGATGGTGCTCAGTTTCAGAGGGCTGGTTGGTGGCTCGAAGTTTTCAGACGGACTCAGAGTTGGCTGCGGTCGGATGCTTCCAGAATGCTGCATCAGCAAGTTTGCAGCGCTGGAGGTTCATGGCAGGGAGAGTTTCTCCCTTCTACCGCCTGTATGAGATGATGTAGCTATCGGGACTTCGAGACTTTTTTTTTACAGTGCCCATGGTCTGTTCTTTATCAAATTACAGTAATGTTTTGCACTGTTGTAACTATATGTTATAATTATGTGGTTTTGTCAGCTTTAGTCTTGGTTTGTCTTGCATTTTTTGTGATATCATTCTGGAGGAACATTGTATCATTTCTTAATGCATGCATTTCTAAATGACAATAAACGAGGACTGAGTGTCCTCATAATCTAATCCTATATGAGACGAAAGTCATCATCACGTTCCTTAACACAATCTCTAAGGAGCTGCAGCTCGAAGTACGTTGTGCGGATGGAGTTTTCAGTGAGACTGGAGCTCTCCCATAGTTCCAAAACCTCAGACAAGGAACATAACACTACCTCTGGATCCATTCTTTCTGCACTATGTACTAACAGAAGAAGAAACTTACTAGAAACCTACTTAGAGCTGTGCCTGTGTTTGCCCAAGCATGTTCTCGTCAAAGTCTATTGAGCCAAAGCTGAACTACTAACACTGATATATGCCTCCTTTTTCTTTACCAGGGCCTCAATATCCCTTAACCACAGTTCCCTCCCCTGTTAGCCTTGCCTTTTATTTTATCCCTGTCGCTGTTCCCCTCAGTAATAAATACACCACTGATGGAAATGACGTCCCGGGGTAACCGCAGTGACTGAGTCTGGTGCTGTGGCTCTGAAGGGAAGAGGTGGAGAGGACTGCAGTGACAGGAGATTCTATAATCAGAGGAACAGAGGTGAGATTCTTTGGGCGTAATAGAGACACCTGGATAGTATGTTACCTCCCAGCTGCCAGAATTACGAATGTGTCAAAACGGGTCCATGACATTCCAAAGGTGGAGGGTGAGCAGCCAGAAGTCTTAGTACATATTGGCACCAATGACATAGGTAGGAAAGGTATGCGGATCCTGAAGAGAGAATTTAGGGAGCTGGGTTGAGAGCAGTAAAGCAGGAGCTCCAGAGTAGTAATCTCTGGATTGCTACCCATGTCACCCATCAGTGAGAGGTATGAGAATAGGATGATTTGGCAGATGATCACATGGCCAAGGAACTAGTGGGGGGGGGGCCAGGGGTTCACATTTATGGCTCATTAGGATCTCTTCTTGAGAAAGGCATGACCTAGACAAAAAGGACAGGCTGCACCTGAACCCGAGATGGACCAATATCCTCTTGCGGGCGTTTGCTCGAGCTGTTGGGGAGGGCTTAAATTCATCTGGCAGGGAGATGGGAATGGGATTCCTTGGGCTGAGGATGAGGCAGTGTGTAATGAGGCTGCTAGCAAGTAGAGGCTGATGATAGGGCACAATTGCAGTCTACAGGATGAGTTGAAATGTAAAAGGTGGACAACACCGAAAAGGGTGAATACAGGGCAAGGTGTTATATTTGAGTGCACACAGTATATGGAATAAGGTAGATGAACTTGTAGCAGAGTTACAGATTGGCATGTATGTGGGCATCACTGAATCGAGGCTGAAAGGAGATTATGGCTGGGAGCTTAACCATAAGACATAGGAGCAGAATGAGGCCATTCAGCCCAGGGTCTGCTCTGACATTCCTTCATGGCTGATCCCGGATCCCACTCAACCCCGTACACTTGCCTTCTTGCCATAACCTTTTATTTCTTCAGCTGTTTGATCAGGGCATGACTGCATAAGCACGTGAAAGTCAGCCAGGTAGAACAGTGAGAAGAGTTTAAAAGGAGACAGCTTTATAGTTCCTGCCTGATAGCCTCATATTTCCCCTCACTCCAATTAAACATTTCCCAAACTTGTCCGTTCCTATCGCTCTCCAATGCTATGGTAAAGGAGATAGAATTGCAATCACTATCTCCAAAATGCTCTCCCACTGAGAGACCTGACACCTGACCAGGTTCATTTCCCAGTACCAGATCAAGTACAGCCTCTCCTCTTGTAGGCTTATCTACATATTGTGTCAAGAAACCTTCCTGAACACACCTCACAAACTCCACCCCATCTAAACCCCTCACTCTAGGGAGATGCCATTCAATATTTGGAAAATTAAAATCTCCCACCACAACAACCCTGTTATTATTACTCCTTTCCAGTTTCTGTCTCCCTATCTCCTCCTCGATGTCCCTGTTACTATTGGGTGGACTATAAAAAAACACCCAGTAGAGTTATTGACTCCTTCCTGTTTCTAACTTCCACCCACAGAGACTCCATAGACAACTGCTCCATGACTTCTTCCTTTTCTGCAGCCGTGACACTATCTCTGATCAACAGTGCCATGCCCCCACCTCTTTTGCCTCCCTCCCTGTCCTTTCTGAAACACCTAAGGCCTGGCACTTGAAGTAGCCATTCCTGCCCCTGAACCATCCAAGTCTCTTTAATGGCCACAACTCATAGCTCCAAGGGCTGATCCACACTCTAAGCTCATCCACTTTATTCATAATACTCCTCGCATTAAAATAGACACATCTCAAACCATCAGTCTGAGTGCGTCCCTTCTGGCGGGGAACATAAAAACGGACTGTAAAAGCTTTTATAGATATGTAAAAAGGAAAAGACTGGTAAAGACAAATGTAGGTCCCCTGCAGACAGAAACAGGTGAATTGATTATGGGGAGCAAGGACATGGCAGACCAATTGAATAATTACTTTCGTTCTGTCTTCACTAAGGAGGACATAAATAATCTTCCAGAAATAGTAAGGGACAGAGGGTCCAGTGAGATGGAGGAACTGAGTGAAATACATGTTAGTAGGGAAGTGGTGTTAGGTAAATTGAAGGGATTGAAGGCAGATAAATCCCCAGGGCCAGATGGTCTGCATCCTAGAGTGCTTAAGGAAGTAGCCCAAGAAATAGTGGATGCATTAGTGATAATTTTTCAAAACTCGTTAGATTCTGGACTAGTTCCTGAGGCTTGGAGGGTGGCTAATGTAACCCCACTTTTTAAAAAAGGAGGGAGAGAGAAACCGGGGAATTATAGACCGGTTAGCCTAACGTCGGTGGTGGGGAAACTGCTGGAGTCAGTTATCAAGGATGTGATAACAGCACATTTGGAAAGCGGTGAAATGATCGGACAAAGCATGGATTTGGGAAAGGAAAATCATGTCTGACGAATCTCATAGAATGTTTTGAGGATGTAACTAGTAGAGTGGATAGGGGAGAACCAGTGGATATGGTATATTTGGATTTTCAAAAGGCTTTTGACAAGGTCCCACACAGGAGATTAGTGTGCAAACTTAAAGCACACGGTATTGGGGGTAAGATATTGGTGTGGGTGGAGAATTGGTTAGCAGACAGGAAGCAAAGAGTGGTAATAAACGGGACCTTTTCAAAATGGCAGGCGGTGACTAGTGGGGTACCGCAAGGCTCAGTGCTGGGACCCCAGTTGTTTACAATATATATTAATGACTTGGATGAGGGAATTAAATGCAGCATCTCCAAGTTTGCGGATGACACGAAGCTGGGTGGCAGTGTTAGCAGTGAGGAGGATGCTAAGAGGATGCAGGGTGACTTGGATAGGTTGGGTGAGTGGGCAAATTCATGGCAGATGCAATTTAATGTGGATAAATGTGAAGTTATCCACTTTGGTGGCAAAAATAGGAAAACAGATTATTATCTGAATGGTGGCCGATTAGGAAAAGGGGAGGTGCAACGAGACCTGGGTGTCATTATACACCAGTCATTGAAAGTGGGCATGCAGGTACAGCAGGCGGTGAAAAAGGCGAATGGTATGCTGGCATTTATAGCGAGAGGATTCGAGTACAGGAGCAGGGAGGTACTACTGCAGTTGTACAAGGCCTTGGTGAGACCACACCTGGAGTATTGTGTGCAGTTTTGGTCCCCTAATCTGAGGAAAGACATCTTTGCCATAGAGGGAGTACAAAGAAGGTTCACCAGATTGATTCCTGGGATGGCAGGACTTTCATATGAAGAAAGACTGGATGAACTGGGCTTGTACTCGTTGGAATTTAGAAGATTGAGGGGGGATCTGATTGAAACGTATAAGATCCTAAAGGGATTGGACAGGCTAGATGCAGGAAGATTGTTCCCGATGTTGGGGAAGTCCAGAACGAGGGGTCACAGTTTGAGGATAGAGGGGAAGCCTTTTAGGACCGAGATTAGGAAAAACTTCTTCACACAGAGAATGGTGAATCTGTGGAATTCTCTGCCACAGCAAACTGTTGAGGCCAGTTCATTGGCTATGTTTAAGAGGGAGTTAGATATGGCCCTTGTGACTACAGGGGTCAGGGGGTATGGAGGGAAGGCTGGGGCGGGGTTCTGAGTTGGATGATCAGCCATGATCGTAATAAATGGCGGTGCAGGCTCGAAGGGCCAAATGGCCTACTCCTGCACCTATTTTCTATGTTTCTATGTTTCTCTATCACCTGCTTATCCTCCCTCTTGCACTGTCTCCAAGCTTTCTCTGTTCATGAGCCAACCTCCCTTTCCTCCATCACTTCCGTTCAGCTCCCACCCCACAGCAATTCTACTTTAAACTCTCCCTAAGAGCCTCAGCAAGCATCTTTTGAAAAGAAGAGCTTACGAAAGGTTCAAAAAACTAGGTAATTATAGAGATCTTGAAGATTATAAGGCTAGCAGGAATGAGTTTAAGAATGAAATTAGGAGAGCCAGAAGGGGCCATGAGAAAGCCTTAGCGGACAGGATTAAGGAAAACCCCAACACACTCTACAAGGGAGAATAGGACCAATCAAATTTGACAGTGGAAAAGTGTGTATGGAACTGGAGGAGATAGCAGAGATACTTAATGAATATTGGGGGACCACTTCGTCAAGCCCCTCCGCTCCGTCTGCCAAAACAGACAGGATCTCCCAGTAGCCACCCACTTCAACTCTGCTTCCCACTCCCATTCAGATATGTCCATACATAGCCTCCTCTACTGCCATGATGAGGCTAAACTCAGGTTGGAGGAGCAACACCTTATATACCGTCTAGGTAGTCTCCAGCCCCTTGGTATGAACATAGAATTCTCCAGCTTCCGGTAATTCCCTTCCCCTCCCCTCCCCTATCCCTATGTCACTCTGCCCCCTCCCCCAGCTGCCTACCACCTCCCTCTTGGTTCCGCCTCCTTCTACTACCCATTGTGTTTTCCCCTATTCTTTCTTCACCTTTCCTGCCTATCACCTCCCTGCCCCCCTTCCCCCACTCCTTTATCTTTCCCCTTATTGGTTTTTCACCTGGAACCTTCTCCTTCCCACCCTCCCCCCACCTTCTTTATAGGACCTCTGTCCTTCCCTCTTCAGTCCTGACGAAGGGTTCCGGCCCAAAACGTCGACTGATCTTTTCCACGGATGCTGCCTGACCTGCTGAGTTCCTCCAGCGTGTTGTGAGTGATACTTAATGAATACTTTGCTTCAGTATCACTACGGAAAAGGATGTTGGTGATCGTTGGGATGACTTGCAATGGACTGTAAAGCTTGAGCATGTAGACATTAAGGAAGAGGATGTGCTGGAGCTTTTGGAAAGTATCAAGTTGGATAAGTCACTGGGACTGGATGAGATGTACCCCAGGCTACTGTGGAGAGCAAGGAAGGAGATTGCTAAGCCTCTGGTGATGACCTTTGCATCATCAATGAGGACGAGAGAGGTTTCAGAGGACTGGAGGGTTGCGGATATTGTTCCTTTATTCAAGAAAGGGAGTAGAGATAGCCCAGGAAATTATAGACCAGTGAGTCTTACTTCAGTGGTCAATAAATTGATGGAGAAGATCCTGAGAGGCAGGACTCATGAATATTTGGAGAGGCAAAATATGATTGGGAATAGTCAGCATGGCTTTGTCAAGGGCAGGTCGTGCCTTACGAGCCTGATTGAATTTTTTGAGGATGTGACTTGTTATGTACCCTGTAACTGGGTTGCCAAACCAGCAGAAATGGACCACTTAGTTGGAGTCTGGTTAACAGAAACTAATAAAGTTTTATTAAAGAAATAAGTAACACAGTACTCTAATCGTACGGATATAAATGCAACAGGTTAGCAATGATAAAACACACATGTACACAGAGCTAGGGTAATAGGAATTAATCAAGCTCTATCGCAGTCTAGGGGTAAAATGATCAGTCTCAAGTGACACAGAGTTCAGTTCAGCTTAGTACAGTTCGCAGTAATCGCTGTTGTGCCGTTGGAGAGAGAGAGAGAATTCAAATTTTGATTCAAACAGACCTTTGATGTTCTTCGCAGTTAGCTTTCGGGCGAACCCTTTTATGTCTTCTGCAGTCACTGACTGTGACCCCTCCGTTCCGGATACGACCGTTCTTCCACGGTGAACCCGGCCCCCAGGCAAGGGCGGACACACACACCAGTTTCCCGCCGATCGTCCCTTTTCACCCTGTCAGTCTATGATCAGTTCCCTCGAATCAGACCTCCAACTCTCACCAACTTGTGGGGGCACACCGCTCTTCCAGGGTCTCGTTATCTTGTGATCTCGTGGTGTGTGTCGTGCCTTAGCGAACTTGTTCTTTTTATCCCCTGCTGGGGTATCGCCTGTCCATCAAACTTCAAACAGTTCAGGTTCAAAGCAACCGGTCTGTCAATATTCTGAAATTTGTTTCTTTCTCGTTAATCTCTCTCTTCTCTCTTATTAGCATTTTGAATGTTTCTCCATTGTCTCACTTACCTCTCTCATCAGCATCAATCTTCTGATAACTTGGTTTGTCGTCACACCCGTATCCTTCAAAGGATTTTTACCAGGGTAAAAATTATAGGCATGAATACATTATTAGATACACGCTAATATACAGGGTCATCAGCTATTCGGCTAATACAGAGAACTTTAAGTTGTCAACACCTTGACAGACAGTCAGCAATCACATTTTCCGTTCTTTTTATATGTTTTATTTTAATATCAAGTCCCTCTAAGACCAGGCTCCAACTGAGTAACCTTTTATTTTTATCCTTCATAGTGGCCAAAAACACTAATGGGTTGTGATCAGTGTAAATTCTCAGTGGTTTCCGTCCCGGACAAATATAACAAAGGTCGTCCCATGCAAACTTAGCATTCTTTGGCAAGAGCTTAGTAAGAGGGAGGGTAATATCCGCAAAGTTCTTGCAAAACTTCCGATAGTACCCCACCATCCCCAAGAACCTTCTCAGGGCTCTCTTGTCTGTCGGGGTGGGGACTTCAGAGATAGCCCGCACCTTAGCCTGCATCGGTGCCAGCTGCCCCTGTCCCACCACAAATCCCATATAAGTGACCTTCGCATGGCCGAATTCACTTTTTGCGAGGTTCACTGTCAGGCTGGCTTCAAACAGCTTTTTAAACAGTTCCTCTACTGCCACAACGTGCTCCTCCCACGTGTCACTCCAGACCACTAAATCGTCAATATACGCTTCTGTGTTCCTTAGCCCTTTTGTCACTGAATTAATCATCCTATAGGTGTGTTGCTTACTAGGCTGACCTGATGTGACAACAACACCATGTACCAGCTCTTTGCATCGCCTCGGGACATCCGGACATACGTCTGCGTGCCGGTTAATTAGCTTTATCAGCGGCTTGCTCTGTTCAGGGGTTAAGTGAGAGAACTCATCAGCAAAGTTGGCCAAAACAATAGAGTTCTCCCATCTGGTCGGCACCATACTTATCTTTTCAAAATGGGTTTTCCCCTTATCAGGTGGCACCCTAGCCTCATTAATTTTCGTGATAACACCAACTAGATCTGTTTTCTGATCGTGGTAAGCTTTTAACATGTTAATAGCCTGTAACTGTGTTAGCTCACGTCTACAATAGTCAATAGCATCCGCAGACGTCTACAATAGTCAATAGCATCCTTCCTCCTGTGCGGCCAGTAAAACTCTTTCATGATTCTATCGACTGTTTTCCTCACCCCAAAATGTCCACCGAGGGGTATCTTGTGGGCCAGGTTAAAAATCTCATCCCCATAAATTTTGAGCATTACTACCTGGTGCACCACCCCCCGTTCCTCATCTGCGGGCACGGTACTTGGGCTCCACTTCCTCCTTAGTACTCCCTCCTTCACATAATAGCCCACTGGCCCCCTTTTTAATTCTGCTTCGGAGAGAGCTGTCTCCATCAAAACCATCAGCTCCTCGTCTTGCTTCTGTGCCTGTATAAATTCCTTCCTTGCTAATGATAAGTCTACCTCAACTTCCATTTCACTATGCCCCTTCTCACTTTCTAACCCCTCCTGGCACAAGGCTGGTAAAAACGTCTCAGCTGAATCTACTTTCACTTCGGCAGCCTTTCTGGACATGCGCCGAGTCACTGCGCAAACGGGATAAACCTGTGAGTCCATGGACGGGGCCTCAATGCTGGCAGGCTGGCTTGTCAGTTTTACTGCTGAGAACACATTTCTATCGGCGAGGTCATTACCGAGTAAGACCTCCACCTCTTCCATCGGTAATTCGGGCCTCACCCCTATCATGACCGGTCCGGAGACCAAGTCGCTTTTTAGCTGTATCTGGTGCAAAGGTACTGCTTCAGTCCCTTTCCCAATGCCTTTTATCACTCTGACCTCCCCAGTCTGGGTCTCTGAACTAAAGTCTAACACACTCTTTAAGATCAATGACTGACAAGCCCCAGTGTCTCTCCAGATCCGTACTGGAACCGGGTTTAACCCCTCCTTCACCGACACCAATCCGGCCGAGATAAACTTCTCGCGCCCTTCCTGAACTTTATCAGACCTCTTCTCCCCTAGCGGTTTGTTTGCCAGCTCAATACAGCCAGTCGGAACTGTCGTTTTTCCTTTCCCCGTCTCCTTCTTTGGGGCAAAGCACCTGGACGCAAAGTGTCCAGCTTTCCCACAATTATAGCATACGACCCCAGGAGACTTCCTACCAAACTGCTCCCGGTCTTCCTTATCCTTCTCACTAGTCCCCGGCTTACTTTCTGACTTTTCTGGCGGACTCTCTCCACCCTCTTGACTACCCTTGTGGTAGTTTTTACTCGGGGTAAACTGCCTTGTGTGTTAACGTGTACTCATCTGCTAACTTAGCAGTTGCGGCTAAGGTTTCTGCCTCTCTCTCATCTAGGTAGGGCCTCATACCTTCAGGGACACAACCTTTAAACTGCTCAATCAGTATTAACTGTAGCAGTCTGTCATAAGCCCTATTGACGCCTTTCGAGGCACACCAACGCTCACAATACATCTGCATCTCACGGGCAAACTCTAAATACGTGCGGCCCCACTGCTTCCTCGCATTTCGGAACCTCTGCCGGTATGCCTCCGGTACCAACTCATAAATCCTGAGTATTGCCTCTTTCACCACATCATACCTCTGGGCATCTTCTGCGGACAATGCCGAGTAAGCTTGCTGGGCTTTTCCTTTAACTACGCTCTGAAGCAAAACAGCCCACTTATCCCTCAGCCAGTCCTGACTTGCAGCGACTTTTTCAAAATGTAGAAAGTACCGATCAACATCGGCCTCCTCAAATGGGGGAACCAGCCTAACCTCCTGGGTCGCCCTGAACCCTCCACCTTGGTTTGGCATGGGCCCCTGCGCTAGCGTCATCCTTAACTTTTCCAGCTCAAATTCCCTTTCCCTCTGTTTCTCTGTCTCTTGTCGTTCTAACTGCTTCTCTTCTCGTTCTAACTGCCTGTCCCTCTCTTCTTGTTCCAGCTGTTTTACCCGGAACTCGTGCTCGAGTCTCGATTTTTCAATCTGCAGCTGAACTGCTTCTCCACCAGGTTTGCCCATAGATACCACCTCCAGCTCCCCTTGGGGAAACACACCTTTAGATACATAATGCTCTATGATAGCTCTGTGCATCTCCACTCTCCTCATTGTCGACTTTCCCTTAAAAAGATTCAACCGTTTGGCAACAGTTGCCAATTCTGATTTCCTGGCATCCTCTAATGCCTCCAAGGTTGGCGCCTTTAGAAATTCCTCAATCTCCATTTCTGCTGTATGCCCTTTCTTTCTTTCAGGAATTTTAACCCAATCAATTTACCCAGTCCCAAATTTGGCGTTCGAAATCGCGGACGAGATCCCCACTTATGTTACGTACCCTGTAACTGGGTTGCCAAACCAGCAGAAATGGACCACTTAGTTGAGTCTGGTTAACAGAAACTAATAAAGTTTTATTAAAGAAATAAGTAACACAGTACTCTAATCATACGGATATAAATGCAACAGGTTAGCAATGATAAAACACACATGTACACAGATCTAGGGTAATAGGAATCAATCAAGCTCTATCGCAGTCTAGGGGTAAAATGATCAGTCTCAAGTGACGCAGAGTTCAGTTCAGCTTAGTACAGTTCACAGTAATCGTTGTGCCATTGGACAGAGAGAGAGAGAGAATGCAAATTTTGATTCAAACAGACCTTTGATGTTCTTCGCAGTTAGCTTTCGGGCGAACCCTTTTATGTCTTCTGCAGTCACCGACTGTGACCCCTCCATTCCGGATACGACCGTTCTTTCACGGTGAACCCGGCACCCAGGCAAGGGCGGACACACACACCAGTTTCCCACCGATCGTCCCTTTTCACCCTGTCAGTCTATGATCAGTTCCCTCGAACCAGACCTCCAACTCTCACCAACTTGTGGGGGCACACCGCTCTTCCGGGGTCTCGTTATCTTGTGATCTCGTGGTGTGTGTCGTGCCTTAGCGAACTTGTTCTTTTTATCCCCTGCTGGGGTATCGCCTGTCCATCAGACTTCAAACAGTTCAGGTTCAAAGCAACCGGTCTGTCAATATTCTGAAATGTGTTTCTTTCTCGTTAATCTCTCTCTTCTCTCTTATTAGCATTTTGAATGTTTCTCCATTGTCTCACTTATCTCTCTCATCAGCATCAATCTTCTGATAACTTGGTTTGTCGTCACAGACTAAACACATTGATGAAGGAAGAGCAGTAGATGTAGTGTATATGGATTTCAGCAAGGCATTTGATAAAGTACCCCATGCAAGGCTTATTGAGAAAGTAAGGAGGCATGGGATCCAAGGAGACATTGCTTTGTGGATCCAGAATTGGCTTGCCCACAGAAGGCAAAGAGTGGTTGTAGACGGGTCATATTCTGCATGGAGGTCAGTCACCAGTAGAGTCGGTGACCTGTGGTGTGCCTCAGTCTGTTCTGGGACCACCACTCTTCGTGATTTTTATAAATGACCTGGATGAGGAAGTGGAGGAATTGGTTAGTAAATTTGCTGACAACACAAAGGTTGGGGTGTTGTGGATAGTGTGGAGGACTGTCAGAGGTTACAGCGGGACATTGATAGGATGCAAAACTGGGCTGAGAAGTGGCAGATGGAGTTCAACCCAGATAAGTGTGAGGTAGTTCATTTTGGTAGGTCAAATATGATGACAGAATGTAGTATTAATGGTAAGACTCTTGGCAGTATGGAGGATCAGAGGGATCTTGAGGTCCAAGTCCACAGGACACTCAAAGCTGCTGTGCAGGTTGACTATGTGGTTAAGAAAGCATAAGGTGCATTGTGGGATTGAGTTTAGGAGTCAAGAGGTAATGTTGTAGCTATATAGCACCCTGGTCAGACCCCACTTGGAGTACTGTGCTCAGTTCTGGTCAGCTCACTACAGGAACGACATGGAAACCATAGAAAGGGTGCAGAGGAGATCTACAAGGATGTTGCCTGGATTGGGAGCATGCCTTATGAGAATAGGTTGAGTGAACTCGGCCTTTTCTCCTTGGAGCAATGAAGGGTGAGAGGTGACCTGTTAGAGGTGTACAAGATGATGAGAGGCATTGATCATGTAGATAGTCAGAGGCTCTTTTCCAGGGCTGAAATGGCTAGCACGAGAGGACACGGTTTTAAGGTGCTTGGAAGTAGGTATAGAGGAGATGTCAGGAGTAAGTTTTTTTACGCAGAGAGTGGTGAGTGCGTGGAATGGGCTGCTGGCGATGGTGGTGGAGGCAGATGCGATAGGGTATTTTAAGAGATGCCTAGATAGGTACATGGAGCTTAGAAAAATAGAGGGCTATGGGTAACCCTAGGTAATTTCTAAGGTAAGAACATGTTTGGCACAGCTTTGTGGGCCGAAGGGCCTGTATTGTGCTGTAAGTTGTATTGTGCTGTAGATTTTCTATGTTCTACCTTTCTATGCCCTGACAGGTCAAGAAACTATCAACCTCCGCCTTAAATATATGCATGGACTTGGCCTCCACCACAGTCTGTGGCAGAGCATTCCACAGATTTAAGACTTTCTGGGTAAAAAAACTCCTCTTTACTTCTCCTTTAAAACATCACCCCTCAATTTTGAGACTGTGCCATCTAGTTCAGGATACCCCACCACAGGAAACATCCTCTCCACATCCACCCTCTCTCGTCCTTTCAACATTCGGTAGGCCTCAGTGAGATTCCCCACATTCGTCTAAGTTCCAGTGAGTATATGCCCAAAGCTGCCAAATGCTCCTCATGTGTTAACCTCTTCATTCCTAGAATCATCATTGTGAACCTCCTCTGGACTCTCTCGAATGTCAACACATACTTGCTGAGATTATGGGGCCCAAAACTATTGCTATACATAAACACTTGGCCTCCACAGCTGCCTGTAGCAAATAATTCCACAGATTCACCACTGAAGAAATTCCTCATCTCATTCTAAAAGGACTGCCCTATATTCTGAGGTTGTGTCCTCTAGTCTTGGACTCTCCCACCATAAGAAACATCCTCTCCATGTCGCCCATCAATGCTTTTCACCATGAGATAAATTTCAATGAGGTTACCCCTCATTCTTCTGAATTCCAGTGACCAGAGCTATCAAATGCTCTTCATATGACGAGCCATCCAATCCTGGAATCATTTCCATGAACCTCCTTTGAGCCCTCTCCAGTTTCAACATATTCCTTCTAAGATAAAGGGCCCAAACCTGCTCACAATACTCCAAGTGAAGCTTTACTAGTGCTTTATAAAGTCTTAACATTACATCCCTGCTTTTAAATTCTAGTCCTCTTGAAATGAATGCTAACGTCACATTTACCTTCCTCACCACTAACTCAACCTGGAAATTAACCTTTTGGGAATCCTGCATAAGCACTCTCAAGTCCCCTTGAGCCTCAGTTTTTTTGTATTTTCTCTCCATTTAGAAAATAGTCAACCCTTTCATTCTTTTCCCATTCTCCTAATCTGTCAAAGATCTTCTGTCGCCTCTCTACTTCCTCAAAACTACCTGCCCCTCCACCTATCTTCATATCATCTGCAAACATAGAATAGTACAGCACAGTACAGGCCATTTGACCCACAAGGTTGTGCCGACCCTTAAACCCTGCCTCCCATATAACCCCCCACCTTAAATTCCTCCATATACCTGTCTAGTAGTCTCTTAAATTTCACTAGTGTATCTGCCTCCATCACTGACTCAGGCAGTGCATTCCACACACCAACCACTCTCTGAGTAAAAAACCTTCCTCTAATATCCCCCTTGAACTTCCCACCCCTTACCTTAAAGCCATGTCCTTCTTCTACTGAGCAGTGGTGCCCTAGGGAAGAAGCGCTGGCTGTCCAACCTATTACTCTTAATATCTTGTACACCTCCATCATGTCTCCTCTCATCCTCCTTCTCTCCAAAGAGTAAAGCCCTAGCTCCCTCAAACTTTGTAACAAATCATTAATGTAAAGTAAAAAGAATCTGTTCCAACACAGACCACTGTGGAACATCACCAGCCAACCAGGAAAGACTCTCTTTATTCCCACTTTTTGCCTATTGCCAATCAGCCACTGCTTTATCCATGCTAGAATCTTTGCTGTAATACCATGGGCTCATAGCTTGTTAAGCAGCCTAACATCCAAGGATATGCACATTAAGTGGGTGCAGTTTTCGGTTTTTTTCCCATCGGCATTCAGAGAGGCGGGACTGGGCAGGCGTGTGACGTCAGGCAGTGAAGCGCGGAAGATTTAAAAGGACAGAAATCCTGCTTCGGGTTTAATTCGAAGAAGGAAGTCTGAGAATCGGAGCGGGAGTGCGGAGGAAGCCATTTTTGAATTTTTCATTTTTTTTCCATTGGCGCTCAGAGGCGGGACTGCGCAGGCGTGTGACGTCGGGCAGTGAATCGCAGAAGATTTAAAAGGAATAGAGCCTCATACAGCGGGCAGCGTAGTTTGTGGGCTGCGGAGTGAGCCAGGAGCAGAGTGAGGGCTTAAGGGCTTGGGCTCAACGGGCTTAGGCCGAAACAGGTGAGGCGAGGAAGGTTTGGTATTCATTTTTTGTTGTTATTTGAGGAGAGGGGCAATATGAGTGTGAGGGAAGTTTGTTGTTCTTGATGCCAGATGTGGGAGGCCCTGGAGTCTCCAGGCCTCCCGGATGTCCACATCTGCACCAGGTGCGCCGAGATGCAGCTCCTAAGGGACCGCGTTAGGGAACTGGAGCTGCAGCTCGATGACCTTCGTCTGGTCAGGGAGAGTGAGGAGTTGATAGAGAGGTGTTACAGGTAGGTGGTCACACCGGGGCCACGGGAGGCAGACAAGTGGGTCACGGTTAGGAGGGGGAGGGGGAAGAGTCAGATAATAGAGAGTACCCCGGTGGCTGTGCCCCTTGACAATGGGTACTCCTGTTTGAGTACTGTTGGGGGGGACAGCTTACCCGGGGGAAGCGACAGTGGCCCTGCCTCCAGCACAGAGTCTGGCCCTGTAGCTCAGAAGAGTAGGGAAAGGAAGAGGAGGGCAGTTGTAATAGGGGACTTGATAGTAAGGGGGTCAGACAGGCGATTCTGTGGACGCAGTCCAGAGACCCGGATGGTAGTTTGCCTCCCTGGTGGCAGGGTCCGGGATATTTCTGATCATGTCTGAAATATCCTGAAGTGGGAGGGTGAGGAGCCAGAGGTTGTGGTACATATAGGTACCAATGACATAGGTAGGAAAAGAAAAGAGGTCCTGAAAGGAGATTATAGGGAGTTAGGAAGGGAGTTGAGAAAAAGGACCACAAAGGTAGTAATCTCGGGATTACTGCCTGTGCCACGTGACAGTGAGAGTAGGAATGCAACGAGGTGGAGGATAAATGCGTGGCTGAGGGATTGGAGCAGGGGGCAGGGATTCAAGTTTTTGGATCATTAGGACCTCTTTTGGCTCAGGCTTGACCTGTACAAAAAGGATGGGTTATACTTGAATACTAAGGGGACCAATATCCTGGCGGGGAGATCTGCGAGGGCTACTGAGGTGACTTTAAACTAGAATGGTTGGGGGGTGGGAATCAAATTAAAGAGACTAGGAGAGAGGAGGTTAGTTCACAACAGGGGGATGGGAACCAGTGCAGAGAGACAAAGGGGTGTAAAATGAGGGTAGAAGCAAAAAGTAGTAAGGTGAAAAGTAAAAGTGGCAGGCCGGCAAATCCAGGGCAAAAATCAAAAAGGGCCACTTTTCAACATAATTGTATAAGGGCTAAGAGAGTTGTAAAAGTGAGCCTGAAGGCTTTGTGTGTCAATGCAAGTAGCATTCGTAACAAGGTGGATGAATTAGAAGTGCAGATTGTTATTAATGAATATGATATAGTTGGGATCACAGAGACATGGCTCCAGGGTGACCAAGGATGGGAGCTCAACATTCAGGGATATTCAATATTCAGGAGGGATAGACATGAAAGAAAAAGAGGTGGGGTAGAAAAGGCTGGTTAGAGAGGAGATTAACGCAATAGAAAGGAAGGATGTTAGCCAGGAGGATGTGGAATCGATATGGGTAGAGTTGCATAACACTAAGGGGCAGAAAACATTGGTGGGAGTTGTGTACAGGCCACCTAACAGTAGTAGTGAGGTTGGGGATGGTATTAAGCAGGAAATTAGAAATGTGCGCAATAAAGGAACAGCTATTATAATGGGTGACTTCAATCTACATATAGAAACATAGAAACATAGAAAATAGGTGCAGGAGTAGGCCATTCGGCCCTTCGAGCCTGCACCGCCATTTATTATGATCATGGCTGATCATCCAACTCAGAACCCAGCCTTCCCTCCATACCCCCTGACCCCTGTAGCCACAAGGGCCATATCTAACTTCCTTTTAAACATAGCTAATGAACTGGCCTCAACAGTTTGCTGTGGCAGAGAATTCCACAGATTCACCACTCTCTGTGTGAAGAAGTTTTTCCTAACCTCGGTCCTAAAAGGCTTCCCCTCTATCCTCAAACTGTGACCCCTCGTTCTAGACCTCCCCAACATCGGGAACAATCTTCCCGCATCTAGCCTGTCCAATCCCTTTAGGATCTTATACGTTTCAATCAGATCCCCCCTCAATCTTCTAAATTCCAACGAGTACAAGCCCAGTTCATCCAGTCTTTCTTCATATGAAAGACCTGCCATCCCAGGAATCAATCTGGTGTACCTTCTTTGTACTCCCTCTATGGCAAAGATGTCTTTCCTCAGATTAGGGGACCAAAACTGCACACAATACTCCAGGTGTGGTCTCACCAAGGCCTTGTACAACTGCAGTAGTACCTCCCTGCTCCTGTACTCGAATCCTCTCGCTATAAATGCCAGCATACCGTTCGCCTTTTTCACCGCCTGCTGTACCTGCATGCCCACTTTCAATGACTGGTGTATAATGACACCCAGGTCTCGTTGCACCTCCCCTTTTCCTAATCGGCCACCATTCAGATAATAATCTGTTTTCCTATTTTTGCCACCAAAGTGGATAACTTCACATTTATCCACATTAAATTGCATCTGCCATGAGTTTGCCCACTCACCCAACCTATCCAAGTCACCCTGCATCCTCTTAGCATCCTCCTCACTGCTAACACTGCCACCCAGCTTCGTGTCATCCGCAAACTTGGAGATGCTGCATTTAATTCCCTCATCCAAGTCATTAATATATATTGTAAACAACTGGGGTCCCAGCACTGAGCCTTGCAGTACCCCACTAGTCACCGCCTGCCATTCTGAAAAGGTCCCGTTTATTCCCACTCTTTGCTTCCTGTCTGCTAACCAATTCTCCACCCACACCAATACCTTACCCCCAATACCATGTGCTTTAAGTTTGCACACTAATCTCCTGTGTGGAACCTTGTCAAAAGCCTTTTGAAAATCCAAATATACCACATCCACTGGTTCTCCCCTATCCACTCTACTAGTTACATCCTCAAAAAATTCTATGAGATTCATCAGACATGATTTTCCTTTCACAAATCCATGCTGACTTTGTCCAATCATTTCACCGCTTTCCAAATGTGCTGTTATCACATCCTTGATAACTGACTCCAGCAGTTTCCCCACCACCGACGTTAGGCTAACCGGCCTATAATTCCCCGGTTTCTCTCTCCCTCCTTTTTTAAAAAGTGGGGTTACATTAGCCACCCTCCAATCCTCAGGAACTAGTCCAGAATCTAACGAGTTTTGAAAAATTATCACTAATGCATCCACTATTTCTTGGGCTACTTCCTTAAGCACTCTGGGATGCAGACCATCTGGCCCTGGGGATTTATCTGCCTTCAATCCCTTCAATTTACCTAACACCACTTCCCTACTAACATGTATTTCGCTCAGTTCCTCCATCTCACTGGACCCTCTGTCCCTTACTATTTCTGGAAGATTATTTATGTCCTCCTTAGTGAAGACAGAACCAAAGTAATTATTCAATTGGTCTGCCATGTCCTTGCTCCCCATAATCAATTCACCTGTTTCTGTTTGCAGGGGACCTACATTTGTCTTTATCAGTCTTTTCCTTTTTACATATCTATAAAAGCTTTTATAGTCCGTTTTTATGTTCTCTGCCAGTTTTCTCTCATAATCTTTTTTCCCCTTCCTAATTAAGCCCTTTGTCCTCCTCTGCTGAACTCTGAATTTCTCCCAGTCCTCAGGTGAGCCACTTTCTCTGGCTAACTTGTATGCTACTTCTTTGGAATTGATACTATCCCTAATTTCTCTTGTCAGCCACGGGTGCACTACCTTCCTTGATTTATTCTTTTGCCAAACTGGGATGAACAATTGTTGTAGTTCATCCATGCAACCTTTAAATGCCTGCCATTGCATATCCACCGTCAATCCTTTAAGTGTCATTTGCCAGTCTATCTTAGCTAATTCACGACTCATACCTTCAAAGTTACCCCTCTTTAAGTTCAGAACCTTTGTTTCTGAATTAACTACGTCACTCTCCATGTTAATGAAGAATTCCACCATATTATGGTCACTCTTACCCAAGGGGCCTCTCACGACAAGATCGCTAATTAACCCTTCCTCATTGCTCAAAACCCAGTCCAGAATAGCCTGCTCTCTAGTCGGTTCCTCGACATGTTGGTTCAAAAAACCATCCCGCATACATTCCAAGAAATCCTCTTCCTCAGCACCTTTACCAATTTGGTTCACCCAGTCTACATGTAGATTGAAGTCACCCATTATAACTGCTGTTCCTTTATTGCACACATTTCTAATTTCCTGTTTAATACCATCTCCGACCTCACTACTACTGTTAGGTGGCCTGTACACAACTCCCACCAGCGTCTTCTGCCCCTTAGTGTTACGCAGCTCTACCCATATCGATTCCACATCTTCCCGGCTTATGTCCTTCCTTTCTATTGCGTTAATCTCTTTTTTAACCAGCAACGCCACCCCACCTCCCCTTCCTTCATGTCTATCCCTCCTGAATATTGAATATCCCTGAACGTTGAGCTCCCATCCCTGGTCACCCTGGAGCCATGTCTCTGTGATCCCAACTATATCATAATCATTAATAACAATCTGCACTTTCAATTCATCCACCTTATTACGAATGCTCCTTGCATTGACACATAAAGCCTTCAGGCGCTCTTTTATAACTCTCTTAGCCCTTTTTAATGCTTGCCCTGGATTTGTCAGCCTGCCACTTTTACTTTTCCCCTTTGTACTTTTTGCTTCTACGCTCACTTTACACCCCTCTGTCTCTCTGCACTGGTTCCCATCCCTCTGTTGTGAACTAACCTCCTCACACCTAGCCTCTTTAATTTGATTCCCACCCCCCAACCATTCTAGTTTAAAGTCACCTCAGTAGCCCCCGCTAATCTCCCTGCCAGGATATTGGTCCCCCTAGGATTTAAGTGTAACCCGTCCTTTTTGTACAGGTCACACCTGCGCCAAAAGAGGTCCCAATGATCCAAAAACTTGAATCCCTGCCCCCTGCTCCAATCCCTCAGCCACGCATTTATCCTCCACCTCATCGCATTCCTACTCTCACTGTCGCGTGGCACAGGCAGTAATCCCGAGATTACTACCTTTGCGGTCCTTTTTCTCAACTCCCTTCCTAGCTCCCTATATTCTTCTTTCAGGACCTCATCCCTTTTCCTACCTATGTCATTGGTACCTATATGTACCAGGACCTCTGGCTCTTCACCCTCCCACTTCAGGATATCTTGGACACGATCAGAAATATCCCGGACCCTGGCACCAGGGAGGCAAACTACCATCCGAGTCTCTGGACTGCGTCCACAGAATCGCCTATCTGACCCCCTTACTATCGAGTCCCCTGTCATAACTGCCCTCCTCTTCCTTGCCCTACCCTTCTGAGCTACAGGGCCAGACTCTGTGCCGGAGGCAGGGCCACTGTCGCTTCCCCCGGGTAAGCTGTCCCCTCCAACAGTACTCAAACAGGAGTACCTGTTGTTAAGGGGCACAGCCGCCGGGGTACTCCCCATCACCTGCCTTTTCCCCTTCCCCCTCCTAACCGTGACCCACTTGTCTGCCTCCCGTGGCCCCGGCGTGACCACCTGCCTTCCACTCCTCTCTATCACCTCCTCGCTCTCCCTGACCAGACGAAGGTCATCGAGCTGCAGCTCCAGTTCCGTAACGCGGTCCCTTAGGAGCTGCATCTCGATGCACTTGGCGCAGATGTAGACGTCCGAGAGGCTTGGAGACTCCAGGGCCTCCCACATCCGACACCGAGAACAGCAAACTGCCCTCACAGTCATAATGCCCCTCTCCTCAAATAGCAACAGAAAATGAATGTCAAATCTTCCTCGCCTCGCCCGCTTCCACCTTAGCCCGGTGAGCCGAAGCCCTTAAGTCTTCACTCTGCTCCCGGCTCACTCCGCAGCCCGCAAACTACGCTGCCCGCTCTATGAGGCTTTGTTCCTTTTAAATCTGCCGCGCTGCACTGCCCGACGTCACACGCCTGCGCAGTCCCGCCTCTCAGAAAGCCGTTGGAGAAAAAAAATAACGAAAATTTCAAAAATCTCTTTCTCGGCACTCCCACTCAGACTCTCAGACTCCTTCTTCGAATCAAATCCGAAGCAGGATGTCTGCCCTTTTAAATCTGCCGCGCTGCACTGCCCGACGTCACACGCCTGCGCAGTCCCGCCTCTCAGAAAGCCATTGGAGAAAAAAAATAACGAAAATTTCAAAAATCTCTTTCTCGGCACTCCCACTCAGACTCTCAGACTCCTTCTTCGAATCAAATCCGAAGCAGGATGTCTGCCCTTTTAAATCTGCCGCGCTGCACTGCCCGACGTCACACGCCTGCGCAGTCCCGCCTCTCAGAAAGCCATTGGAGAAAAAAAATAACGAAAATTTCAAAAATCTCTTTCTCGGCACTCCCACTCAGACTCTCAGACTCCTTCTTCGAATCAAATCCGAAGCAGGATGTCTGCCCTTTTAAATCTGCCGCGCTGCACTGCCCGACGTCACACGCCTGTGCAGTCCCGCCTCTCAGAAAGCCGTTGGAGAAAAAAAATAACGAAAATTTCAAAAATCTCTTTCTCGGTACTCCCACTCAGACTCTCAGACTCCTTCTTCGAATATAGATTGGGTGAACCAAATTGGTAAGGGTGCTGAGGAAGAGGATTTCTTGGAATGTATGCGGGATGGTTTTTTGAACCAACATGTCAAGGAACCAAATAGAGAGCAGGCTATTCTAGACTGGGTATTGAGCAATGAGGAAGGGTTAATTAGCAATCTTGACGTGAGAGGCCCCTTGGGTAGGAGTGACCATAATATGGTGGAATTCTTCATTAAGATCGAGAATGACATAGTTAATTCAGAAACAAAGGTTCTGAACTTAAAGAAGGGTAACTTTGAAGGTATGAGACGTGAATTAGCTAAGATAGACTAGCAAATGACACTTAAAGGGTTGACAGTGGATATGCAATGGCAAGCATTTAAAGATCACATGGATGAACTACAACAATTGTTCATCCCAGTTTGGCAAAAGAATAAATCAAGGAAGGTAGTGCACCTGTGGCTGACAAGGGAAATTAGGGATAGTATCAATTTCAAAGAAGAAGCATACAAATTAGCCAGAAAAAGTGGCTCACCTGAGGACTGGGAGAAATTCAGAGCTCAGCAGAGGAAGACAAAGGGCTTAATTAGGAAGGGTAAAATAGATTATGAGAGAAAACTGGCAGGGAACATAAAAACTGACTGTAAAAGCTTTTATATATATGTGAAAAGAAAGAGATTGGTTAAGACAAATGTAGGTCCCTTACAGACAGAAACAGGTGAATTGATTATGGGGAGCAAGGACATGGCAGACCAATTAAATAACTACTTTGGTTCTGTCTTCACTTAAGGAGGACATAAATAATCTTATGGAAATAGTAGGGGACAGAGGGTCCAGTGAGATGGAGGAACTGAGGGAAATACATGTTAGTAGGGAAGTGGTGTTAGGTAATTTGAAGAGATTAAAGAAAGATAAATCCCCAGGGCCAGATGGTCTGCATCCCAGAGTGCTTAAGGAAGTAGCCCAAGAAATAGTGGATGCATTAGTGATAATTTTTCAAAACACTTTAGATTCTGGACTAGTTCCTGAGGATTGGAGGGTGGCTAATGTAACCCCGCTTTTCAAAAAAGGAGGGAGAGAGAAACTGGGGAATTATAGACCGGTTAGCCTAACATCGCTGGTGGGGAAAATGCTGGAGTCAGTTATCAAAGATGTGATAACAGCACATTTGGAAAGTGGTGAAATCATCGGACAAAGTCAGCATGGATTTGTGAAAGGAAAATCATGTCTGACGAATCTCGTAGAATTTTTTGAGGATGTAACTAGTAGAGTAGATAGGGGAGAACCAGTGAATGTGTTATATTTGGATTTTCAAAAGACAAGGTCCCACACAGGAGATTAGTGTGCAAACTTAAAGCACACGGTATTGGGGGTAAGGTATTGATGTGTATATAGAGAATTGGTTGGCAGACAGGAAGCAAAGAGTGGGAATAAACAGGACCTTTTCAGAATGGCAGGCAGTGACCAGTGGGGTACCGCAAGGCTCAGTGCTGGGACCCCAGTTGTTTACAATATATATTAATGACTTGGATGAGGGAATTAAATGCAGCATCTCCAAGTTTGCGGATGACACGAAGCTGGGCGGCAGTGTTAGCTGTGAGGAGGATGCTAAGAGAATGCAGGGTGACTTGGATAGGTTAGGTGAGTGGGCAAATTCATGGCAGATGCAATTTAATGTGGATAAATGTGAGGTTATCCACTTTTGTGGCAAAAACAAGAAAACAGATTATTATCTGAATGGTGGCTGATTAGGAAAAGGGGAGGTTCAACGAGTCCTGGGTGTCATTATACACCAATCATAGAAAGTAGGCATGCAGTGAAAAAGGCGAATGGTATGCTGGCATTCATAGCAAGAGGATTCGAGTACAGGAGCAGGGAGGTACTACTGCAGTTGTGCAAGGCCTTGTTGAGACCACACCTGGAGTATTGTGTGCAGTTTTGGTCCCCTAATCTGAGGAAAGACATCCTTGCCATAGAGGGAGTACAAAGAAGGTTCACCAGATTGATTCCTGGGATGGCAGGACTTTCATATGATGAAAGACTGGATGAACTCGGCTTATACTCATTGGAATTTAGAAGATTGAGGGGGGATCTTATTGAAACGTATAAAATCCTAAAGGGATTGGACAGGCTAGATGCAGGAAGATTGTTCCCGATGTTGGGGAAGTCCAGAACAAGGGGTCACAGTTTGAGGATAAAGGGGAAGCCTTTTAGGACCGAGATTAGGAAAAACTTCTTCACACAGAGAGTGGTGAATCTGTGGAATTCTCTGCCACCGGAAACAGTTGAGGCCAGTTCATTGGCTATATTTAAGAGGGAGTTAGATATGGCCCTTGTGGCTAAAGGGATCAGGGGGTATGGACAGAAGGCTGGTACAGGGTTCTGAGTTGGATGATCAGCCATGATCATACTGAATGGCGGTGCAGGCTCGTAGGGCCGAATGGCCTACTCCTGCACCTACTTTCTATGTTTCTATGTTACTGTTACAGGAGAGAAGGTGCTCAAAACGTGGAAGACCTAAAGGTACATAAGTCACCGGGACCAGAGGAACTGCACCCTAGGGTTCTGAAAGAGGTAGCATTAGAGATTGTGGTGGCATTAGAAATAATCTTTCAAAAATAATTGGACTCTGGCATGGTGCCAGAGGCCTGAAAAATTGCAAATGTTACTCCACTCTTTAAGAAAGGAAATTATAGACAGGTAGCCTGACCTCAGTGGTTGAAAAGATGTTGGAGTCAATTGTTAAGGATGAGGTGACGGAGTACTTGGTGACACAGGACAAGGTAGTACAAAGTCAGCATCACACATCAAAGTTGCTGGTGAACGCAGCAGGCCAGGCAGCATCTGTAGGAAGAGGTGCAGTCGACGTTTCAGGCCGAGACCCGTCATTAGGACTAACTGAAGGAAGAGTGAGTAAGGGACTTGAAAGTTGGAGGGGGAGGGGGAGGGGGAGATCCAAAATGATAGGAGAAGACAGGAGGGGGAGGGATGGAGCCAAGAGCTGGACAGGTGATAGGCAAAAGGGATACGAGAGGATCATGGGACAGGAGGTCCGGGAAGAAAGACAAGAGGTGGGGGACCCAGAGGATGGGCAAGGGGTATATTCAGAGGGACAGAGGGAGAAAAAGGAGAGTGAGAGAAAGAATGTGTGCATGAAAATAAGTAACAGATGGGGCACGAGGGGGAGGTGGGGCCTTAGCGGAAGTTAGAGAAGTTGATGTTCATGCCATCAGGTTGGAGGCTACCCAGACAGAATATAAGGTGTTGTTCCTCCAACCTGAGTGTGGCTTCATCTTTACAGTAGAGGAGGCCGTGGATAGACATGTCAGAGTGGGATTGGGATGTGGAATTAAAATGTGTGGCCACTGGGAGATCCTGCTTTCTCTGGCAGACAGAGCGTAGATGTTCAGCAAAGCGGTCTCCCAGTCTGCGTCGGGTCTCGCCAATATATAAAAGGCCACATCGGGAGCACCGGACGCAGTATATCACCCCAGTCGACTCACAGGTGAAGTGTTGCCTCACCTGGAAGGACTGTTTGGGGCCCTGAATGGTGGTAAGGGAGGAAGTGTAAGGGCATGTGTCGCACTTGTTCCGCTTACACGGATAAGTGCCAGGAGGGAGATCAGTGGGGAGGGATGGGGGGGGACGAATGGACAAGGGAGTTGCGTAGGGAGCGATCCCTGCGGAATGCGGGGGGGGGGGAGGGAAAGATGTGCTTAGTGGTGGGATCCCGTTGGAGGTGGTGGAAGTTACGGAGAATAATATGTTGGACCCGGAGGCTGGTGGGGTGGTAGATGAGGACCAGGGGAACCCTATTCCTAGTGGGGTGGCGGGTGGATGGAGTGAGAGCAGATGTATGTGAAATGGGGGAGATGCGTTTAAGAGCAGAGTTGATAATGGAGGAAGGGAAGCCCCTTTCTTTAAAAAAGGAAGACATCTCCCTCGTCCTAGAATGAAAAGCCTCATCCTGAGAGCAGATGCGGCAGAGACGGAGGAATTGCAAGAAGGGGATGGTGTTTTTGCAAGAGACAGGGTGAGAAGAGGAGTAGTCCAGATAGCTGTGAGAGTCAGTAGGCTTATAGTAGACATCAGTGGATAAGCTGTCTCCAGAGACAGAGACAGAGACAGAAAGATCTAGAAAGGGGAGGGAGGTGTCGGAAATGGACCAGGTAAACTTGAGGGCAGGGTGAAAGTTGGAGGCAAAGTTAATGAAGTCAACGAGTTCTGCATGCGTGCAGGAAGCAGCGCCAATGCAGTCGTCTATGTAGCGAAGGAAAAGTGGGGGACAGATACCAGAATAGGCACGGAACATAGATTGTTCCACAAACCCAACAAAAAGGCAGGCATAGCTAGGACCCATACGGGTGCCCATAGCTACACCTTTAGTTTGGAGGAAGTGGGAGGAGCCAAAGGTGAAATTATTAAGAGTAAGGACTAATTCCGCTAGACGGAGCAGAGTGGTGGTAGAGGGGAACTGATTAGGTCTGGAATCCAAAAAGAAGCGTAGAGCTTTGAGACCTTCCTGATGGGGGATGGAAGTATATAAGGACTGGACATCCATGGTGAAAATAAAGCGGTGGGGGCCAGGGAACTTAAAATCATCGAAAAGTTTAAGAGCGTGAGAAGTGTCACGAACTTAGGTAGGAAGGGATTGAACAAGGGGTGATAAAACCGTGTCGAGGTATGCAGAAACGAGTTTGGTGGGGCAGGAGCAAGCTGAGACAATAGGTCAGCCAGGACAGGCAGGTTTGTGGATCTTGGGTAGGAGGTAGAAACGGGAAGTGCAGGGTGTGGGAACTATAAGGTTGGTAGCAGTGGATGGGATATCCCCTGAGCGGATAAAGTCGGTGATGGTGTGGGAGATAATGGCCTGGTGCTCCTTAGTGGGGTCACGATCGAGGGGTAAATAAGAGGAGGTATCCGCGAGTTGTCGCTGTGCCTTGGCAAGGTAGAGGTCAGTACGCCAGACAACAGCACCCCCCTTATCGGCGGGTTTAATAATAAGGTTAGGATTAGTGTGGAGGGAGTGGAGAGCAGAGCGTTCCGAAGGAGTGAGGTTGGAATGGGGACAAGGTGCGGTGAAGTCGAGACGGTTGATGTCCCGTCGGCAATTAGCGATAAAGAGATCCAGAGCAGGCAGAAGACCAGAGCGGGGTGTCCATGAAGAAGAGGAGGGTTGAAGACGGGAGAAGGGGTCATCGGTGGGGGTGGAAGAGTTCTTGCCGAAGTAGTAGGCTCGGAGACGGAGACGGTGGAAGAAAAGTTCCACATCATGGTGAACACGGAACTCGCTGAGGTGTGGGCGAAGGGGGACAAACGTGAGGCCCTTACTGAGAACAGAGCGTTCTGCCTCCGACAGTTGAAGGTCGGAGGGGATGGTAAAGACCTGGCACGGATGAGAGCTGGGATCAGAGGGGGGAGGGGGGAGGCTGAGGGTGTCAGTGGAGAGGGGAGGGTTGGGGTGAGAGGAAGATGGAGCCTCCGAGGGCCCAGGAGCTGACGGTGGGATCTGAGGAAGATGGGGCTGCAGAGTATTGGTGGGGGAAGGGGAGACGGGAGTCACAACAGCAGCAAAAAGTCAGCATGGTTTCCTTCAGGGAAAATCCTGCCTGACAAACCCGTTGGAATTCTTTGAGATTACAAGGATAGATAGAGGGGATGTAGTGGATCTTGTATATTTGGGTCTTCAGAAGGCCTTTGACGAGGTGCCACACATGCGGCTGTTTACCAAGTTAAGAGCCCATGCTATTACAGGCAAGTTACTAAGATAGAGCATTGGCTGATTGGTAGGACACAACATGTGGGAATAAAAGGATCCTTTTCTGGTAGGCTGCCAGTGACTAGAGGTGTCGGTGTCATAGTCATAGTCATACTTTATTGATCCCGGGGGAAATTGGTTTTCGTTACAGTTGCACCATAAATAATAAATAGTAATAGAACCATAAATAGTTAAATAGTAATATGTAAATTATGCCAGTAAATTATGAAATAAATCCAGGACCAGCCTATCGGCTCAGGGTGTCTAATCCTCCAAGGGAGGAGTTGTAAAGTTTGATGGCCACAGGTAGGAATGATTTCCTATGATGCTCTGTGCTGCATCTCAGAGGAATGAGTCTCTGGCTGAATGTACTCCTGTGCCCACCCAGTACATTATGTAGTGGATGGGAGACATTGACCAAGATGGCATGCAACTTAGACAACATCCTCTTTTCAGACACCACCATGAGAGAGTCCAGTTCCATCCCCACAACATCACTGCCCTTACGAATGAGTTTGTTGATTCTGTTGGTGTCTGCTACCCTCAGCCTGCTGCCCCAGCACACAACAGCAAACATGATCGCACTGGCCACCACAGACTCGTAGAACATCCTGAGCATCGTCCGGCAGATGTTAAAGGACCTCAGTCTCCTCAGGAAATAGAGACAGCTCTGACCCTTCTTGTAGACAGCCTCAGAGTTCTTAGACCAGTCCAGTTTATTGTCAATTCGTATCCCCAGGTATTTGTAATCCTCCACCATGTTCACACTGACCCCCTGGATGGAAACAGGGGTCACCGGTAGCTTAGCTCTCCTCAGGTCTACCACCAGCTCCTTAGTCTTTTTCACATTAAGCTGCGGTTCTGCTCACACCATGCGTCAAAGTTTCCTACCGTAGACCTGTACTCAACCTCATCTCCCTTGCTGATGCATCCAACTATGGCAGAGTCATCCGAAAACTTCTGAAGATGACAAGACTCTGTGCAGTAGTTGAAGTCCGAGGTATAAATGGTGAAGAGAAAAGGAAACAAGAGGGTCCCCTGTGGAGCCCCAATGCTGCTGATCAGTCTGTCTGACACACAGCGTTGCAAGTACACGTACTGTGGTCTGCCAGTCAGGTAATCAAGAATCCATGATACCAGGGAAGCATCCACCTGCATCGCTGTCAGCTTCTCCCCCAGCAGAGCAGGGCGGATGGTGTTGAATCCACTGGAGAAGTCAAAAAACATGACCCTCACAGTGCTCACTGGCTTGTCCAAGTGGGCGTAGACACGGTTCAGCAGGTAGACGATGGCATTCTCAACTCCTAGTCGGGGCTGGTAGGCGAACTGGAGGGGATCTAAGTGTGGCCAGACCATAGGCCGGAGCAGCTCCAGAACAAGTCTTTCCAGGGTCTTCATGATGTGGGAGGTCAATGCCACCAGTCTGTAGTCATTGAGGCTGCTGGGGCGCGGCGTCTTTGGCACAGGGACGAGGCAGGACGTCTTCCACAGTACAGGAACCCTCCGGAGCCTCAGGCTCATGTGTACCGCAGGGGTTGGTGTTGGGACCACTTCTTTTCATGCTGTATAAAAATGATTTAGATGATGGAATAGTTGGCTTTATTGCCAAGTTTGCAGATGATACAAAGATTGGTGGAGGGTCAGTTAATGTTGAGAAAACAGGTAGGATGCAGAAGGACTGACGGGTTAGGAGAATGGGCAAGAAAGTGGCAAATGAAATACGAAGTTGGAAAATGCATGGTCATGCACTTCGGTAGTAGAAATAAATGTACGGACTATTTTCTAAATGGGGAGAAAATCCAGGAATCTGAGGTGCAGAGGGACTTGGGAGTCCTTGTGCAGAACACCTTGAAGGTTAACTTGCAGGTTGAGTCAGTGGTGAGGAAGGCAAATGCCATGTTAGCATTCATTTCAAGAGGTCCAGAATACAAGAGCAGGGATATGATCCTGAGGCTTTATAAGACACTGGTGAGGCCTCACCTGGAATATTGTGAACAGTTTTGAGCCCCTCATCTTGGAAAAGATATGCTGGCATTGGTCCAGAGTAGGTTCGCATGGATGATTCCAGGAATGCAAGGGTTATCATATGAGGAATGTTTGATGGCTCTGGGTCTGTACTCGCTGGAATTCAGATAGATGAGGGGGGGATCTCACTGAAACCTTTCAAATGTTGAAAGGCCTAGACAGAGTAGATGTGGGAGAGTCTAGGACAAGAGGCCACAGCCTCAGGATAGAGGAGCACCCTGTCAAAACAGAAATGTGGAGCAATTTCTTTAGCCAGAGGGTGGTGAATTTGTGGAATTTGTTACCACATGCAGCTGTGGAGGCCAGGTCATTGGGTGTACTGAAGGTGGAGATTGATAGGTTCTTGATTGGACACGGCATCAAAGGTTATGGGGAGAAGGCCGGGAACTGAGGAGGAGACAGGGAGAAAAAGGATAAGCCGTGATTGAATGATGGAGCAAACTCGATAATGGGCTCCTATGTCTTATGGTCTTATGAAAAGGACAGCCAGGTCGGCTGATGGGGTGATATGACTTTGTAAGTAAAAAGAAATGAATCAAATCATTAGAAAGAGGTGACATAGGATTGGAAGGTGTTGAATCATTATGTATAGTCACAGGCTATGTTCCCTCTAAGCTGAGCGCGTGCACACACATTTTTCAACCAGCGCACAAAGGAAATTAATGTGTGCATTAATTACCTAAAATATTGTAGTAATTAATTATACTCACTGAAATTTATACTTATATTTAATTATACCTATCTAAGAAAGGATGTGCTGACATTGGAGAGGGTTCGAAGGATGTTCACCAAAAATAATTTCAGGATTGAAAGGCTTATTTTATAAAGAGAGTTTGATGGCTCTAGGACTCCAGTCATCGGAATTGAGAGAATCAGGGGAGATCTCACTGAAACCTATAGAACGTTGAAAGGCCTCAATAGAGTGGATGTGGAGATGGTGTTTTCTATGGTGTGAGAGTCTTAAGTCCGTAAGACACAACCTCAGAAAAGAGGAATGTCCTTTTAGAACGAAGCTGAGGCGGCCAAGTCATTGGGTATATTTAAGGCAGAGATTGATAGATTCTTGACTAGTCAGTGCTTGAACAGATATGGGGAGAAGGCAGGAGATTAGTACTGAGAGGGAAGATGGGTCATCCATGATCAGTCACTGGACTTGAAAGCCTCTAATCCGGCCCTCAGCTGATTGCTCATCTCATGGTTCATTCAGGGCTTTTGGTTGGGGAAGACTTTGAATGAGTTGGTGGGGACAAATTCATCTAGATTGTTTTTATAAAGTCCATGACGACCTTGGTGTACTCATTCAAATCCAAAGCTCCTCATATGATCCAAACATGGCCCAGCACTCAAGACTTGAACCAATCCCGTAGCTGCTCCTCTGCCTTCTGCCACCACTTAAGTCTCTGGACCTTGCTCTTTAGCCTCTACCTGTATGGACAGCCAAGTGATCAGATTTCCTGAAATGTCATCTGGTTACAGAACGATAGGCATTCCTTATCTTAGTATAATAGTGGTGTATTGTGTTGGGACCTCTGGTGCTACAGGTTATATGCTGATGGTAATCGGACAGGATTTTCTTCAAACATGACCGGTTAAAGTCTCTGAGTCTATCATTTGAAACCCATCGGGGTGGACTTCTGGTCAACGTTGATGCTAAGATAGTGCTAGAGGGTGACTTCTCCCAGCCCATCTGCAAAACAGTTTAAATTCAATCTAATGCTTTTTTCAAGGTGGCTGGGACCCTGTCAGAGTCCATGATCTGCAACTGCATTCAAACCGTGGTTCTACATAGAGCTGGATTCACGCTCTTGGAGTGGTCATTTTTGATATCTCCAGGGGTGGCCTGAAAGATGTGCGCCTTTGGGCTTCAGCCTTATGGACGACTCAATTCCTTACCGGTGTCGTCAACTAAAGTGTCACAGATCAGAAGATCAAGACAGCAGATACAGCTATCGGAGGCCTCTGCACTCTCTCTCACTTCATATTGTGATACCCTTTTATCTCTCTCATTAATGAGAGAGAGCATGCCGGTGGCATGTCAAACTGTTGGGTGAACTGTGGTCTGATGGACTGTAGATCATGGTCTCTTTGGGGCTTTGCTATTGCTTGCAATGGTGGGTGATGAGAAGGAATAAGTGGGGGGGGGGAGGAGGTTGTGCTTGTGTGTGGGAGGGGAAAAGAGGGCTCTGGGGTTCTAACATTTTCCTGTCATTCATTCTTTGGGGTTTTTCTGCTGTTTCGTGGAACCATTGAACGACTGGTTGAAAGGTTAACTTTCTTTCAGTCACCACAAAGACCGCATGGCCAACTAAATATTTTGTATATTTGAACATTTATTTTTAGATTTCCAGCATCTACAACATTTTGCCAACAAACAGAACATAAATCAGTTTTCCATCAATGTGCAGATTTGCAAGGGCCAATTAGTTTCCATACCTCTTCACCTGCTCAGTCCAAACATATGCAAAATGGGTGATTTCAGAGCTGAGTTGAGAGAAAACGCCCTTGATGTCAAGGCAGCATCTGATCACATGTAGCACCAAGGGGTCCTGGTAAAACTGAACTCCACAGATATCAAGAACACACTCACGGGCCTGAAGTGAAGGTGGCTGAAAGGGATCACCTGACAGGTTTGTAAAAAAAAAAAGAGGCAGAGATAGAGTCAATCATTCAGGCTTAGGTCATTACCTCAGGGCTATTCCTGAGGTTCAGCTACTTCATCTGCGACTTTCTATCGACTATGTCAGAAGAGCAGATTGTGTGCATTTGATTCCACTTACTTTTCTCATCAAATGAAGCAACCAATTTTTCCAGAATGAAGTTCAGGCATAGGCGGGCTGATAAGTTCAACAAAATAGTTCCAGAGAATGACTATTTAATCAGCTCTCCTTGACATTCATTTGCATGATTCTATCAGACTCCTAACCATCAGTGTGCAGGGCGTCATTGCAGACCAGACAAACAGCAGGCCAGAGCTTGGTTTTCCAGTAAAAGTGACTGAACTCCATCTTCACAGTATGTCATGAGAATGAAGGAATACTCTCCACTTCTATGATGAGTGCATTTTTAACAACTCAAGCTTGAAACCATCGAAAAAACAGCAACCACGTTACTGACAAATCATTCCTTCCCCTCACCAACCTGTAGTTCAGTTACAATGTGGAGTATTTACAACATGCACTGCTGTTATTCTCACAGATTCTTCCAAATTCATAACTTCTAACACCAAGGAGGACAGCAAAGGTAGTAGTTGCAAATCCCGTCCAGGATGACCTAAAATTTTTTTTTTCCCCTCTGTTGCTGATTTAAGTCATAGCATTCATCTCAATAGTGATGTGGAAGGTTCTTCAAGGCAGCTCACCACCATCTACTTGACAGCTATTGATGACAAAGAAAACCCAATGTTACCCGTGATGCATGTAACACAAACAAAAACTTCACACCATTAAATCATTGGATAAGCCCTAATGATTTATGAATATCAGATTTTTGTCAATAATCTGAAATCAGAAATTCAAATGCATTAACAAATTTGATGCAAGTCTTAAGTAAATAAAGTCCGCTTGCAACAATTTGAAAATGTTCCCATTCACTTCTGGTAGCTGCTCCCTACAACCAGAAGGCGATCTCCTTCCAGCCGGGGTCATCTGTGAGTCAAGGCATTAGACCGTCTCTGCTGATGACCTTGACAAGAACATTAAAATTCTGAATTATTAGTCAGTAGAGATTTACGATACACAGTATAGGTGAGCAAATCCCATACTCGCATTGATCTGCAAAGGACCTACAAAAGTGAGTAGCCAACTGGGTGATATAACAGCAAGATGGTATTCAATGTTTACTATGCCATAAGACCATAAGATATAGGAGCAGAAGTAGCTCATTCGGCCCATCGAGTGCTCTGCCATTCAATCATGGGCTGATCCAATTCTTCCAGTCATCTCCACTCCCCTGCTTTCACCCCATACCCTTTAATGCCCTGGCTAATCAAGAACCTATCTAACTCTGCCTTAAATACACCAATGACTTGGCCCTCCACAGCTGCTCATGGCAACAGATTTATCCCCCCTTTGACTGAAGTAATCTGTTCTAAATGGACGTCCTTCAATCCTGAAGTCGTGCCCTTTTGTCCTAGACTCCCCTACCATGGAAAATAACTTTGCTGTATCTAATCTGTTCAGACCTTTTAACATTCGGAATGTTTCTATGAGATCCCCCCTCATTCTCCTGAACTCCAGGGTACACAGCCAGACGTTCCTCATACGGTAATCCTTTCATTTCTGGAATGATTCTCGTGAATCTTCTCTGAACCCTCTCCAATGTCAGTCCATCCTTTCTAAAATAAGGAGCCCAAAACTGCACAAAATACTCCAAGTGTGGTCTCATGAGTGCCTTACAGAGCCTCAACATCACATCCCCGCTCTTATATTCTATACCTCTAGAAATGAATGTCAACATTGCAGTCACCTTCTTCACCACCATCTCAACCTGGAGGTTAACCTTTAGGGTATCTTGCACAAGGACTCCAAAGTCCCTTTGCATCTCTGCATTTTGAATTCTCTCCCCATCTAAATAATAGATTTATTTATTTCTTCCACCAAAGTGCATGACCATAGACTTTCCACATTGTATTTCATTTGCCACATCTATGCCCATTCCCCTAAACTATCTAAGTCTCTCTGCAGACTCTCTGTTTCCTCAACATTACCCACTCCTCCACCTACCTTTGTATCATTGGCACATTTAACCACAAACCCATTAATACCGCAGTCCAAATAATTAACATACATCATAAAAAGCAGCCGTCCCAACACCGGCCCCTGTGGAACTCCACTGGTAACCGGCAGCCAGCCAGAATAGGATTCCCACTCTGTTTTCTGCCGACCAGCCAATGCTCCACCCTCGCTAGTAACTTCCCTGTAATTCCATGGGCTCTTAAAGCAGCCCCATATGCAGCACTTTGTCAAAGGCCTTCTGTAAATCCAAGTACACCACATTCACTGCATCTCCTTTGTCTACCCTACTTGTAATTTCCTCAAAGGAGGTTTGTAATTGCCAATCTGGATGGGTGGCCAGTACTGCTAAGGCTGCCCAGGGAAGATGGTGACAAATGTGGAGCTGCTGTTGTCCTACTGTTTGATGTAATTGAGTAGTCAATCCCAAGGATCATGTGGAATTGGAAACAGGTACAGGTTAGAAATGAAGAGAAGACAACAGCTTTATAAGTTTCTGATGAAAACACAGGTGAACTTTCTAGTTTCTCACTGATCGACTGAAAATGGCCAGCCTTGTATTATTTAAAAGATCAGTTTTGTGTCTCGAAAACAGGTGAGCTGTCAGTTTTATCTTTATTGACTTTTACTTAATTAATGTATGTTCAAGTTATGTAAGCATTTTAACAAAATACTGAGCAGTTGATAAGCAGAAGGATCTCGGGGTACACGTTTATCGCTCCCTGAAACTGACTACACAGGTTGGTGGGGTGGTTAGGAAAGCACATGACATGCTTGTTGTTATCAGTCAAGGCATTGAATTCAAGCCCATAAGATATAGTAGCAGAAGTAGGCCATTCGGCCCATCTAGTCTGTTCCACCATTCAATCATGGCTGATCCAATTCTTCCAGTCATCCCAACTCCCTTGCCTTCTCCCCATACCCTTTGATACCCTGGCTAATCAAGAACCTATCAATCTCTGCCTTAAATGCACCCAATGACTTGGCCTCTACAGCCGCTCATGGCAACAAATTCCACAGATTTACCACCCTCTGACGAAAGTAATTTCTCTGCATCTCCATTTTAATGGACGTCCTTTAATCCTGAAGCTGTGCCCTCTTGTCCTAGACTCCCCTACCATGGGAAATAACTTTGCCATATCCAATCTGTTCAGGCCTTTTAACATTCAGAATGTTTCTATTGGTTCCCCCTCATTCTCCTGGACTCCAGGGAATACAACCGAAGAGCTGCCAGATGTTCCTCATACGGCAACCCTTTCATTCCTGGAATCATTGTTGTCTTCTCTTAACCCTCTCCAATGTCAGTATATCCTTTCTAAAATATGGAGCCCAAAACTGTACAAAATACTCCGTGTGGTCTCACGAGTGCCTTATAGAGCCTCAACATCACATCCCTGCTCTTATATTCTATGCCTCTAGAAATGAATGCCAACATTGCATTCACCTTTTTCACCTCCAACTCAACCTGGATGTTAACCTTTAGGGTATCTTGCACAAGGACTCCGAAGTCCCTTTGCATCTCTGCATTTTGAATTCACTTTCCATCTAAATAATAGTCTGTCCGTTTATTTCTTCCATCAAAGTGCATAATCATACACTTTCCAACATTTTATTCCATTTTTCTGCTTCTTTGCCCATTCCCCTAAACTATCTAAGTCTCTCTGCAGGCTCTCTGTTTCTTCAACACTACCCGCTCCTCCACATATCTTCGTATCATCAGCAAATTTGGCCGCAAATCCATTAATACAGTAGTCCAAATCATTGACATACATCATAAAAAACAGCAGTCCCAACACTGACCCCTGTGGAACTCCACTGGTAACCGGCAGCCAGCCAGAATAGGATCCCTTTATTCCCACTCTGTTTTCTGCCAACCAGCCAATGCTCCACCCATGCTAGTAACTTCCCTGTGATTCTACGGACTCTTATCTTACTAAGCAGCCTCCTGTGCGACACCTTGTCAAAGGCCTTCTGAAAATCCAAGTACACCATATCCACTGCATCTCCTTCGTCTATCCTGCATGTAATTTTCTCAAAAAATTGCAGTAGGTTAGTCATGCAGGATTTTCCTTCCAGGAAACCATGTTAGCTTTGGCCTATTTTTGCATGTGCCTCCAGGTACTCCATAATCTCATCCCTAACAATCGATTCCAACAACTTCCCAACCACTGATATCAGGCTAACAAGTCTAATGTTTCCTTTCGGCTGCCTCTCACCCTTCTTACATAGCAGAGCAACACTTGCAATTTTCCAGTCATCCGGTAAAATGCCAAAATCTATCAATTCTTGAAAGATCATTGTTAATGCCTCCGCAATCTCTCCAGAACACGAGGGTGCATTCCATGAGGTCCAGGAGATTTATCCACCCTCAGACCATTAAGCTTCCTGAGCACCCTCTCAGTTGTAATTTTCACTACACATACTTCACTTCCCTGACACTCTTGAATGTACAGTAGACTGCAGATGTCTTCCATCTCTGCGACTCTCATTACAGTATCTCCAGCGTCATTTTCTATTGGTCCTATACCCATCCTGAACTCTCTTTTACACTTAATATACTTAAAATAGCTTTTTAAGATTATGACGACACTCAGTCCTCGTTTATTGTCATTTAGAAATGCATGCATTAAGAAATGATACAATGTTCCTCCAGAATGATATCACAAAAAACACAAGACAAACCAAGACTAAAACTGACAAAACCACAAAATTATAACATATAGTTACAACAGTGCAAACCAATACTGTAATTTGATAAAGAGCAGACCATGGGCACAGTAAAAAAGTCTCAAAGTTCCAATAGCCTCACCATCTCACGCAGAGGGAAAAACTCTCCCTGCCATGAACCTCCAAGCACTGCAAACTTGCCGATGCCGCACCATTGGAAGCACCCAACCGCAGTGGACTTTCAGTCCATCTAAAAAGCCATCCCTTAGACATTCTACAAATTCTCTCTCGAGGTCCAGTACTGGCCTGGTTTTCCCAATCCACTTTCATGTTAAAGTCCCCAACGATTATTATGACATTGCCCTTCCGACACGCCTTTTCTATCTCCTGCTGTAATTTGTAATCCACATCCCGGCTGCTGTTTGGACGCCTCTATACAGCTGTCATTAGGGTGCTTTTACCCTTGCCATTTCTTAACTCAACTCATAGAGACTCTACATCTTTGGATCATATGCCAGCCCTTTCTAATGATTTAATATGATTTCTTATACACAGGGCCACACCACCCCCTCTGCCTACTAACCTATCTTTCTGTTACACCGTCTATCCTTGGACATTCAGCTCCCAATGGCAGCCATCCTTTAGCCAAGTTTCAAATGATGGCCACAACGTCATACTGACCAATCTGTAGCTGAATTTCAAGATCGTCCATTTCATTTCTTATGCCGCGTGCATTCAAACATAACACTTTCAGTCCAGTATTTGTTGTTTTCTGTTTTAACTTACACCACACCTCTATTGCCCTGTAACTCATGCCATTAGCTGTGATTAAGCCTCACCTCCTGCCTGTTCTTTCCATAATATCTGTTGCACGCTATCTTTGATTTATTTCTGTTTTCCCTTTCCTCAGCCCTATCACTCTGTCCCCATCCTCTCGCCAAATTAGTCTAAACCCTCCCTGACAGCTCTATTAAAATCTGCCTGCTAGGATATTGGAACCCCTTGGGTTCAGGTGTAACCCATCCTTTTTGTACAGGTCATACCTCCCCCAGACGAGGCCCCAATGATCCAGGAACTGGAAGCCCTGCCCCATACTCCACTCCCTCAGACATGTATTAACCACAGCCGTCCATTTTTCGAAGCTTCATGTACCTATCCAGGAGTCTCTAAAAAAGACTATCGTATCTGCCTCCACCACCATCGCCGGCAGTTCATCTCACACACTCCCCATGCTCTGCGCAAAAAAACTTACCCGATGTACCTAGTTCCAAGCACCTTAAAACTGTGCCCTCTCATGTTAGCAATTTGAGCCCAGGAAAAAGCTTCTGGCTATCCACAAAATCAATGCCTCTCATCATCTTATGCAGGTCACCTCTCATCCTCCGTCACTCCAAGGAGAAAAGGCCAAGTTCACTCAACCTATTCTCATAAGGCATCCCCAATCCAGGCAACATCCTTGTAAATCTCCTCTGCACCCTTTCTATAGTTTCCAAATCCTTCTTGTAGTGAGGTGTGTTACGTACCCCGTAACTGGGTTGCCAAACCAGCAGAAATGGATCACTCAGTTGGAGTCTGGAGTACTAGAACTAAGAAAGTTTTATTAAAGAAACAAGCAACACAGTAATCGAAAGGATAATAAATGCAACAATTCAACAATGATAACCACACATGTGCACAGAATTAAGATAACAGCATCAATCAAGCTCTATTGTTGTCTAGGGGTAAATGACCAATTTCAAAATGACTCAAAGTTCAGTCCAGTTTGTAGTTCAGTTCGCAGTAATCGTTGCCATGGCGATGGACAAGGTGGGGGAAGAGAGACATAGAATAGGAACAACTCATCATTCAGCACAGCTTCACTCACAGACCAGCGAGATGGCTCACAAACAGCATTTGGGCGGGTCCTTGGTGATGTCACCTGAGGTCACCGACTGTGACCCCTCCTCCAGATGCGGTCGATCCTCTGCAGTGAACCCGGCACCCAGGCAAGGGCGGACACACACCGGGTTCCCGCTGATCGTACCTTTCCACCCTGTGCGTTGTCCGATTCTTCTCACCACTCGTGAGAGGCGCACCGCTTCCAGGGTCTCGTTACCTCGGGTGGCGTGTGTGTCTGTCTTAGCGAACCTGTCCCTTTTTATCCCCCTGCTGGGGTATCGCCTGTCCATCACTTCAAACAGTTCAGGGTTCAAAGGGGGGAGCCGCTCCAGACAGCTCTTCCTCCCACATCCCTTCATTACACATCTCCAGACGCTGCTCCATTGTTCCTTATCTCTCCTTCCCCTGAGGGCAGGTGGCAGACCAACTGCTGATGCCACTGATGCTAGCCCAGGCCAGCAAACATCTTAATTTTATGTGTATTCTCGTAACAGGTGACACAGTACTCCAAGTGGGGTCTGACCAGGATCTCATATAGCTATAACATTACCTCTCACCTCTTGAACTCAATTCCTCCCAGGATTGGTGAAGGCCAAAGCACCGAATGCCATCTACCCAGTCAACCTGCACAGCAGACCAAGCTGAAGCAGCTTAGAGTGTCCTATGGACTCAGACCCCAAGAACCCTCTGATCCTCCACACTGCCAACAGTCTTACCATTAATGCTATATTCTGCCATCATTTTTCACCAACCAAACTGAACCACCTCACACTTATCTGGGTTGAACTCCAACTGCCACTTCTCAGCCCAGTTTTGCATCCTGTTGTTGCGCCGTAACCTCCACACTATACACAACACCTCCAACCTTTGGGCCATCAGCAAATCTACTACCCCATCCCTCCATTTCCTCATCCAGGTCATTTATAAAAATCATGAGGAGGGGTCCCAGAACAGATCCCTGAGGCACACCACTGGTCACTGACCTCCATGCAGAATATGACCCGTCTACAACCACTCTTTGCCTTCTGTGGGCAAGCCAATTCTGGATCCACGAAACAAGGTCCCCTTGGATCCCATGCCTCCTTACTTTCTCAATAAGCTTTGCACGGGGTACCTTATCAAACGTCTTGCTGAAATCCATATACACTACATCTACTGCTCTACCTTCATCAATGTGTTTAGTCACATCCTCAAAAAACTCAATCAGGCTCCTAAAGGCATGACCTGCCTTTCACAAAGCCATGCTAACTATTCCTAATCATATTATGCCTCTCCAAATGTTTATACATCCGTCTCTCAGGATCTTCTCCATCAACTTACCAACTACTAAAGTAAGACTCACTGGTCTATAATTTCCTGGGCTACTCCTTTCCTGAATAAGGGAACAACATCTGCAACCCTCCAATCCTCTGGAACCTCTCCCATCTCCATTGATGATGTAAAGATCATTGCCAGAGGCTCAGCTATCTCCTCCCTCACCTCCCACACTAGCCTGGGGTATATCTCATCTGGTCCCAGTGACTTGTCCAACTTGATGCTTTCTAAAGTCCGCTGTAAGTCATCCCTACAATCGCCAAGGTCCTTTTCCATATCTCGTTGGAACATATTGAATATTGAAAAGCCTAAATAGAGTGAATGAGAGAAGATGTTTTCTGTAGTGAGGGAGTCTAAAATCAGTGGGCATAGCCTCTAAATTGAGGGTCATCCACTTAGAACAGAGACAAGGAAATATTTCCTTAGCCGGAGGCTGGTGAATCTGTGGAATTCATTGCCTCAGACAGATGTGTGGACCAAATCATTTTGGGTATATTAAAAGTAGAGGTTGACAGATTCTTGATTAATCAGGATGTCAAAGGTTAAAGGGAGAAGACAGCAGAGTGGGTTTGAGAGGGATAATAAATCAGCCATGATGGAATGTCAGAACAGACAGACGCATGATGGGCCAAATTGCGTAATTCTGCTCCTATGTTTTATTGATTCTTTTTATACACCTATGCTGAATGGCCTTAATAAGGCCAATGTAACAGTGTGGAATTTTCCAAAGGGAACAGTGGCGGTGATAATAATTTGTATTCACTTCTGTACAATCTGAAAATCAAACACATTTATCATAACACCGATCTTCTTGTCCATTAATACCACAGTAGGAAATCTCAGAGTTGTTCACAAAATCCTGCACTCTCAACTACCTTTAATTGAGCTGACGAATGAGTTTGTTGATTTCTATTCCACGGTGTCCAGTCTCTCCAAATTCATTCAGAAATCCCATCTTGTTCCTTGCTGCGTGTCTCGCTACCGACAGTCTGAAGGGATGGAGAAAATTGCTGGCCTCCTTAAAGTATTTTCCAACAGTATAGATCTCACATATCAAATCCTCCAGACAAATCAATCCACACTTTCCTGTAAAGAAAATGTAAGCAATAAATCACAACAAAACTGTTTTAGAAAACAACTCACCCCATCACAACTGTAATGTTAGTCTGCCCTTCTTTCAACCAAGTCTCTAATACAGTGTCCTCCCTCCTCCAAATCATTAACCATTGGTATTGGTTTATCAATGACACATAGCGAGATACAGTGAAAGACTGATTGTGTACTTTTATACAGCTCAAATCATTACACAGTGCATTGAGGGTGAGGCTAACCCAAACCATGACCTAACAAGGCAAAATAACGAAGCAGAATGAAGTGTAAAAGTGTTTTGATAAATGATAAAGTGCAAAATGATAACAAGGTAAATGATGAGCTTCTTGCAGTAACGTAAGAAAACAGTTTCCATAACGGGATGTTATGCATCCAGATAGAACAGTGCATTGATAAGGGTTGACGGGCACATGCTAAATGTCTTTATTCTCCTGTAGTACAAGTGTTGCTGAGCTTTCTTGGCCATGCTGTCAATGTGGTGGCATCCAGAAAGGCTATTAGTTATTTTCACATCTCGGAACTTGAAGCTGTCAACCTCAAACCTTTGATGCAAGACAGAAGCCCGTGTATCATTTTTCCTGAAGTCAATAACCAACTCTTTTATTTTATACATTCCCATTTTTTAAAGGTTTCCATTCTCTACAATCAGAGTTGATTTCTTGAATACCTTATGTACTTTTCTAACAGCCTCATACCACATCCACGAACACCGTAAACTTTGCACAAGTTTTCACCCCAAGGAAGTGGACAAGGCCCATCATAGTCGGCTGGACCAGAATGTTAACTCATGTGGGATCCAGTGAGTTGGATACAAAGCTGGCTTGTTACAGAAGGCAGGGTAACAGTGGAAGAGCATTTCTCCGATTGGAGGTTTGTAACCAGTGGTGTTCTGCAAGGATCAGTGTTAGGACCTCTGTTGTTTATGATATACGTCAATGATGGGCTGATTAGTAATTTTGCAGACGATGGACTTGTGGACAATGAGAAAGGATGTTGAAGCATACAGCAGAATATGGACCACTGCAAAGCACAGATGCAGTTTAACCAGGATTTGTAGGAGGCGTTGCATTTTGGGAGACTGAGTGGTTCTGTCTTGTTTAGTTCAGAAGTCACGTTACAGCTGTATAAAACTATTAGGCCACATTTGGAGCATTATGAGCAGTTAGAGAACATAGAACAATACAGCACAAGAACATACCATTTGGCTCACTATGTCCCAGTTATGTTGACGTTTTGGAGAGGGTGCAGAAGTTCACTAGGATGTTGGCTGGACAAGATAGTATGTGCTGCAAGGAGGAGTTGGACAAATGGATTGTTTGCTCAGGAGTATCAGAGGGTGAGGGGTGATCTGAAAGGAGGTCATAAAATCATGAGAGCAAAGAGGGAGAAGCTTAAAAAATTTACATTGCAAGTTTCTTTTTACAGAGTAAAACGTTGCCTGGAGCATACTGCTGGGGGGCAGGTGGGGTGCATTGGAAGCAAATAAAAAAGCAAAATTTCTGAGGCATTTAAACGGTACATGTACAGACCACGGTGGCCATGTGTGCAGCTTTAACTGGTCAGCACCAAATCTGTGTACCAAAAAACCTGTTCTTGTGCTGTATTGCTCAATGCTCTATGTCAAATCCAAGAGAAAATGGTAGGAGCTCTGACGTACAGAGGTGGTCAAGTGCATAGCTCCTTCAACGTAGCAAAACAAGTGGACACGGTGATAAATGCTTGCCTTCATTGGCTGGGAAATTATGCTGCTGTATGAAACATTGGTTAAGCTGCATTTAAAGTATTGTGCGCAGTTCTGTTCAGTGCTCTATAGGAAGATGCAGAAATTTTGGAGTGGGTACTGCAATGTTGCCTGCAGTAGAGGACATCTAACTATAAGAAGGTTGAACAAACCTAAATTGTTTTCTCTGGAACACTGGAGGCTGGAATGACCTAGAGTCTAGACACAGAGGGACACTAAAATTAGGGGGCATTGGTTTAAAGTGCAATGGAAAAAGATGTGAGGGAATAATGAGGTTGGATCTCCCACACACACACACACAGCAGAAACAATTTCGGTTTTTAAAAGACATCTGAACAAGTGCTTGGATAGGAATGAAGACACACAAGCCTAACAGGGGCAAGTGGGATAACTGTAAGTTGACCTCATGGTCGGCAGAGACAGGGTGGGCCAAAGGGTACACATGTGCAGCAGAACTCTGAGCACACTGAAAGCCTGCAATTTGAGCCCCATCTTCCTTCCACAACCTGAGATGCATGCACATATCTGCACTGAATGACTTAATTTACTAAGACTGCTCCAGCATTGCAGATTTATGAGCCTTCTCAATCCCATTCTCCTGCCTTCTCTCTGTAACCTTTGACGCCATGACTAATCAAGAGTCTGGCAACAACTGCTTTAAATACACACAATAACTTGGCCTCCGCAGCCATCTGTGGCATTGAATTCCACACATTGTCTCTTGTCCGAAACACCACCTCACTATAGAAAACATTCTTTCCACATCCTTTGATAGCTTTTCAATATCTGATAAAAGCTGATGTTTTTCAGCAGTGTAACAGCTCCAGTTAATGTAAACCTGCTGCAAGCAGGGTTCGAACCTGCATGGGGCACCCCCATTGAATTTTGAATCCAACATCTTAACCACTTGGCCATCGCAACTTTCTGATGTTTGACATAGAAGTGGTTTAAATGGATGGCAGAAGGCCAACAAAGATTTGATGGGCTGAAGGATAACGGAATTGATGGCCTTGTGGCAAAGTTTTTGGAAGATACAAAGATAGGGAGAGGGGGCACGTAGTTTGGAGTAGAGGGACTTAAAACAGTTTAGGAGAATAGGCAAAGTGGCAGATGAAATAGTGTCAAGAAGTTTATAGTCATGCACTAAAAGGGCAGACAATTATTTAAATAGAGAGAAAATTTAAAAATCTGAAGTGCAGCAGGACTTGTGCAAGATTCCCTGAAGATTAATCTGCAGGTTGAGTTGGTGGGGAGGAAGGCAAATGCAACGTGCGTATTAATTTCCAGAGGACTAGAATATAACAGCAAGGATGTAATGTTGAAGTTTTATAAGGCACTGGTGAGGCCACACTTAGGGGTACTGCAAGCGGCTTTGAGCCCCTTATCCAAGAGAGATTGGAGAGGGTTCAAAAGAGGTTCACGAACATGATTCCAGAATTGAAACACTTGTCATATGAAGAGCGTTTGATGGCTGTGGGCCTGTACTCACTGGAATTCTGAAGAATTGAGAGGTGACTGCATTGAAACCTATCAAAAGTTGAAGAGCCTCGATAGAGTGGATGTAGAAAGGATGTTTCCTATGGTGAGGGAGATCAAGAGCAGAGGACACAACCTCAGAATAGAGGGATGTACTTTAGAACGGAGATGACAAGGATTTTTTTTAGCCAGAGAGTGGTGAATCTGTGGAATTCATTGCCATGGGCAGCTGTGGACACCAAGTCCTTATGCATAGTTAAGGCAGAGGTTGATAGATTCTTGATTAGTCAAAGTGTGAAAGGATACCGGTGGGGGTGATGGAAGGCAGGAGATTGGGACTGAGGGGGAAATGGATCAGTCCTGATGAAATTGCGCAGGACTCAATGGGCCAAATGGCCTACCTCTGCTCCTATATGTTATGCATCTGGTTCCCCTTTCTGCTTCCCTTGATATATCATTGTATCATTTCTTAATGCATGCATTACTAAATGGCAATAAAAGAAGTCTGCGTGTCCTTATAATCTAATCTAATCATAAACTCATGACAGAATCTGGAGAAATCCCTATTGCACTCTCTAAGTTGGAAGTCTATGTACATTGAGCACAACTTCCTCACAGGTAATTTCTGTTATCCCCTGCTCGTGTTTTGTTATCTTCTGATAATGTAAGTTTTGTCTGTGTTACCTAGGTGTCCCTCGATAATCGAGTTGTCAGTTAGCGGTATGCGTTTCTTATTCACTTTTGCTTGACCCCGTTTCAAAATCAGTTCACGGATGGACTTTAAATTAGGAAATCTGCAAAGAAAAATCAAGATGTGTAAACACATTAATGAAGTGACATAGGACACAGACAGTAGCATGAACACTGCTCTCCACAAAATTGCACAAATCTTCACACCCTTCCTCCTAGCAGTGACCTCACACTACTTAGCCCATCTGAGCTGTTCTTTGGCCGTACACTTGCGAAGGAATTTATTGCTCAAATAGTGATGTCCAACTCTCCTTCAATTTGACCATGTCTCCTTCCAATGATCATGCTATGACTTTGAAATTCAGGTGTCTGAATGCTGCATCATTTCAGCCAAAAAGGAAGCATATGTTCAGCTTAGAAAGCAGAAATCAGATGGTAAAGTTGCTAGAGTTGGGATGGAAGAGGAGGATTAGCAGAGCCACAAGGGTTAAGGAACTACAGCCAGAAAGATAAAGGATGGAAGAGGGGAATTAGAACCATGAGAGATAGAGATGGAAGAGGGGAACTGGAACATCAAGGGATAGGGATTGAAGAGGGGAATTAGAGCATCAAGGAACAGAGATGAAAGATGGGAATTAAGAGCGTCAAGGGATAGGGATGGAAGAGGGGAACTAGAGCCAGAAGGGATAGGAATGCAAGAAGGGAATTAGACCCATATGTGATAGGGCGGTAGAGGGGACCCAAATGGATCTATTGTGAATTGGTTCTTGCCCAAAACAGAGGGTAGTGTCCAATAGAGTTATTCTGGATGGAAACCTGTGTTCTGCAAGGACCCACACCGGGCCCTCTGTTGTTGTTTTTCGATATACACTGAGCGGCTACTTTATCAGGTATACCTGCTTCTTAATGCAAATACTGTATCAGCCAATCATGTGGCAGCAACTCAATGCAAGAAAACATACAGATATGGTCAAGAGGTTCAGTTGTTGCTCAGCCCAAACAGCCAAATAGGAAAGAAATATGTTCCAAGTGACTCCGACTGGGGAATGATTGTTGGTGCCAGACTGGGTGGCTTTAGTATCTTTAGAAACTGCTGATCTTCTAGGATTTTCACACACATTGGTCTCTAAAGTTTACACCAAATGGTGTGTAAAGCAAAAAGCCAGTGAGCAGTAGCTTTGTGGGTGAAAATGCCTTACTCATGAGAGAGGTCAGAGGAGAATAGCCAGACTAGATCAAGCTGACAGGTGGCAGTAACTCAAATAACCATGCGTAACAACGGTGGTGTGTAGAAGAGCATCTCTGAATGCACAGCACATTGAACCTTGAAGTGGATGGACTACAGCAGAAGACCACATCAGGTTTCAAGTTGTACCTAATAAAGTGGCCACTGAGTGTATATAAATGACCAGGATGAAAATGTAGATAGATGGGTTAGTAAGCTCGTAGATGATAGAAACATAGAAAACCTACAGCACAATACAGGCCCTTCGTCCCACAAAGCTGTGCCAAACATGTCCCTACCTTAGAACAACCTAGGCTTTACCCACAGCCCTCTATTTTTCTAAGCTCCATGTAGCCATCCAGGAGTCTCTTAAAACGCCCTATCGTTTCCGCCTCCACCACCGCAGCCAGCAGCCCATTCCACGCACTCAGCACTCTCTGCGTAATAATCTTACCCGACGTCTCCTCTGTATCTACTTCCAAGCACCTTAAAAGTATGCCCTCTCGTGCTAGCCATTTCAGCCCCGGGGAAAAGCCTCTGACTATCCACACAATCAATGCCTGTCATCATCTTGAACACCTCTATCAGGTCACCTCTCATCCTCCGTTACTCCAAGGAGAAAAGGCCGAGTTCACTCAACCTATCCTCATAAAGCATGCTCCCCAATTCAAGCAACATCCTGGTAAATCTCCTCTGTACCCTTTCTATGGTTTCCACGTCCTTCCTGTACTGAGGCGATCAGAATTGAGCACAGTATTCCAAGTGGGGTCTGACCAGGGTCCTACATAGCTGCAACATTACCTCTCAGCTCTTAAATTCAATCCCACGATTGATGAAGGCTAATGCACCATATGTCTTCTTAACCACAGAGTCAACCTGCGCAGCAGCTTTGACTGTCCCATGGATTCAGACCCCAAGATCCCTCTGATCCTCCACACTGCCAAGAATCTTACCATTAGTGCTATATTCTGCCATCATATTTAACCTACCAAAATGAACCACCTCACACGTAAATATTCCCTGAACATTTGCCACATTTCTTCCGTATGTTTCCCTGAGAACATCTGTTTCCAACTTATGCTTCCAAGTCCCTGCCTGAAAGCCTCATATTTCCCCTTACTCCAATTAAACGTTTCCCTAACTTGTCTGTTCCTATCCCTCTCCAATGCTATGGTAAGGGAGATAGAATTGTGATCGCTATCTCCCAAATGCTCTCCCACTGACAGATCTGACACCTGACCAGGTTCATTTCCCAGCACCAGATCAAGTATAGCCTCTCCTCTTGTAGGCTTATCTACATATTGTGTCAAGAAACCTTCCTGAACACACCTCACAAACTCCACCCTATCTCAACCCCTCACTCTAGGGAGATGCCAATCAATATTTTAGAAATTGAAATCTCCCACCACAACAACCCTGTTATTATTACATCTTTCCAGAATCTGTCTCCCTATCCGCTCCTTGATGTCCCTGTTACTATTGGGTGGTCTATCAGAAACATCCAGTAGAGTTATTGACCCTGTTTCTAACTTCCACCCACAGAAACTCCGTAGACAATCCCTCCATGACTTCCTCCTTCTCTGCAGCCGTGACACTATCTCTGATCAAGTCCCTCCTTTGCCTCCCTCCCAAACAGAATACGAAGGTTGGTAGCATTGTAGATAGTGTAGAAGATTGCCAAATGATAGACTGGGATATTGGACAGTTAGATGTAAGTATGAGCAGAGAAATGGCAGATGGATTTTAATCTAGTGTGAGGTGCTGCACTTTGGGAGATGAAATGTAAAAAGACGGTATGGAGTTAGTGAAGGATCCTTAACAGCATTTATGTACAGAGAGGCCTTGGAGTCCAAGTCCATAGCACCCTCAAAGTGGCTGTACAAATTGATAGGATTGCACAGAAGATCATAGTATGCCTTATTAGTTGAAGCACTGACTTCAAAAGTCAGAAGGTTATGTTGCAGCTTTATAAAGCTCTAGTTAGTCCACATCCAGAGTACTGCATTCAGTTCTGGTCGCCCCACTAAAGGAAGGATTTCGAGGCTTTGCGAAGGTGCAGTAGTTTACCAGTATGCAGCCTGAATTAGAGGGCATGTGCGCTGGACAAACTTGGATTGTTTTATCTTGAGCAGCAGAAACTGAAGAAACCTGACAGAAGTTTAAAGATTATGCAAGGCATAGATAGATAGCCAGTTTCTTTCCCCCAAAGTTAAAATGTCTAAAACTAGAGAGCATGCCTGTATTCTGAAAATGGACGATTCAAAGGAGCCATGTGGAGAAAGTCTATTTTCTCCCCCACAGACTGCGCTACCAGATGTGGTTGTGGAGGGAAATAAGATAGAGGCATTTAAGAAGCTCTTAGATAGACACATGAATGTGAAGAAAATGGAAGAATATGAACATTTGGTGTTTAGGCATTTCACTTGTTTAATCAGTTCAGGCATACTGTGGGCTGAAGGGCCTGGTTCTGTGTGGAGAGCCAGAGTAGAGAAAACTCCAATGATGTTAGTCTGATAATTCAGACTAAAATTCAATCAAATCTGTCTCCCTTTCCAAGTGTACACAAAGCTATTGCATTATTCGAAACCATGTAATAAATCGCTGTTTGTGTGCAAATTAACCCGGGTTAAATTAATTACTCTAGTGATTATACAGTCAATAAGGTGCTTCACAAGTATAATGACTTGGAGCATCCTGAGATGGTGTATAGCAGAATATGGTAACGGTGAGCACCCTCGTGTACCACGCTGATATCTCCCTAACATCACAGATAACCCCTGGTCTACAGAATCTCTTCCCCTCAAGATACAGTTCTCAATACTAGCCTCATTTGTGTTCCTTTGGACATTGTTCCTCAGTCTTTATTTTCCTGTAAATGCCCACGAGAAAATCTCAAGGAGGTATGTGGTAACTACAAGAACTTTGATAATCCATTTAGCCTCGACTGATTGAATCTTTTGAGGATTTTACAAAACACATTTATGAAGGTACAACAGCAGATGTAGTGATGAGTGCATGGAATAGGCTGCCGGCAACAGTGGAGGAGGCAGATAGGATAGGGTCTTTTAAGACTCCTGGATAGGTACATGGAGTTTAAAAAAGTAGAGGGATATGGGTATCCCTAGGTCATTTCTATAGTAAGGATATGTTCGGCACAGCTTTGTGGGCTGAAAGGTCTGTATTGTGCTGTATGCTTTCTGTTTCTATGACACCGAATCTCTGCCTCATCACCATAGCTTCCCAAACCCTGCAGTTTCATATTTATCTGTAAACAGCAATTTTGTCCTTAAGAATTATTTTGTTCTCCCACACTTGTGTACTGGAAATGACATCAAAGGATCTTGATTCTTACCCCCAAGCAACATAGGGCTCCACCACCTTCAACATCTTCAATGATGTCTGATTCAATTTCACAAACGTTCCACTGTATAGCTTTCGAAGTCGCAACATTTGAACAACTTTCCGCACCTTGGGACTGACCCCGTGAATCCTGCAACATTTTTGATGCATTTAAAGATTGAGCATTCCTCATCTCAGTTCAGAATAAACATGCAGTCCCAGCAGAGATGACTGCAGCTGTGATACTTACGGTCTGAGCCGCACTGCAAACGCCAGCTTCTGCCCTTCAGGCACATCATTCTTAACTGCCTTCTTTGCCATCCGAACAAATCGAGCCTCATCCCGGAATTTCCGCCTAGAATCTTTTATAAAATTCTCAACTCGCTTAAAACGAATCTGCTTCCCCTTCTGAAGCTGAAATGAAAAAGCAATCGCACTTCAGATCTAGATCAGTATGAACCCAGATATTCAGCACCCCACTTTCGTACTGGGGTCAAAACAAAATTATAATCAACCCTCCTAACTCAACCGGTTCACATTTAATTATTTTGTTTAGGAAGTTCTGTAATGTTTAAAAGGCCACATTCTTCATAATTTTTCTATTTATGCCTCATAAAAAATACTCCACAAGGAAAGTGAGTGACACCTTTCCAGTATCTCTGGCACAGAATTGGCAACCCTCTCATACGGCCAGACTAGGTGGAACTGAAAATTAGCACCTCAAACGCTACAGTTTCCATAAAATTGAGCTGATATCAACCACAACATGTTTGAGGCAAGTAAACTCTCCACTCTATACTGGTAACCTTGATCCATCATATGATGTAGAAAATTAACACCGTACAAAATTCAACGTGCAGAATTTGCTGGAATGCTCAGAAGGAAGCCATGAAGCCCCTCATGTTTCTAGTCTATCAAGTAAAGAGACGGTGTGACAAAGTACTAGAAGTAAATATGATAGTTGACATTCAAAAGGCTTTTAGATAGGTACATGCAAGGAAGGGAGGGACATCAGGAAGAAAGGATTAGTTTAATTAGGCATCTTGCTCAGCAAACACTGTGGGCTGAAGGGCGTGTCTGTGCACTGTTCTAACATAGCTTGACTTTGATCCAGAAAACAAAGTATGGCAGGTGAATGGACTAAGGCAAATGCTTTTCCAGAGAAAGAGCAAAGCTACAAGGATGAGGTCTGGAACATGGGAGAAGCTCTTATTCAGGCTGGGTTGGAGTACTTAAGGTAAGTGGACTTCCTTCTTGAAATGTCATTAAGAACCAAGAGAATATAAAGATTTGGGTCGTAACTGGAGCACTCAATCGATGAGCAGTTCCCGCTCTGCAGTAGATACTCGGAGAGATAACTGTATTCGAATTAGGATTCTATCACAGCCAAGCAAATTGCAAAAATCGACAGAGAATTCTGAAAATGGTATAACACATTATCAGTGCAGTGAAAGTCCTTCAGACCTTTCGCTTTTCCTGTAAAGCTTGTTTGGCCTGGGTAGCCTTAATAGCCTGATAAGCTTTCCTCCTCTTCAGCAGGTTCTCTGGGACGCGTGGCAGCTTTCTCCTCTCTCTGAAAAAATAACAAGATCACGTTTAATATCACTGGCATGTCATGAAGTACATTGTTGATCAAGCAGAGTTCAGCTGCAATTATAAAACTGTGATTGCTCTCCAAAGAATCATTTATTGAAAGAGCGGTACTGAAGGCATTGTGTAATTGTCAACAAGAGCAGAAGAATACAAAGGCATCTAGAACTTATTGTATGTATTAAATGTTTACACAGTGGAAATATTTATAATGAAGGAAAAGGTCGGTCTGCAGAATCGGTCACTGGATTGGTAAAGGACGAAGTCACATGATTAAGTGGGACATGCCAGATGTAAAATTGGAAACAGCAATGGGCTGCTAAATCTACTGCTGGAAAGCCGGAGTCGTTCAAAATTAAACGGTGAGAACTTGTACAAAGAGAAATGGGCCCTTTTGACCCAGCTGCCATGCCGACCATGACACTTGGTTCTGCAGCTTGAAACAGGCCCTTCACCTTATTACTGCTATGACATTCTCCATTATTTCTTCAGTGGTTTGAACAGGGCATGACTGCGCAGTCACGTGGAGGTCAGCCAGTGACAACAGCGGGAAGAGATTAAAAAGAAGACAGCTTTACAGAGCAGGCGTCAGAGTAGAGGGAGACAGAGTAGGAAGGCTTTGGCTCGACGGTGCTTAGGCAATAAAGGGTTGAGGCGAGGAATGTTATCTGTTTAGAATACAGACAGAAAGAATGTGTGTGAGGCCGGTTCTCTGTGCTCGGTGTCAGACGTGCAAGGTCCTGGAGACGACCAGCCTCCAGGACGGCCATATCTGTGCTAGGTGCGTCAAGCTGCAGCGCCTTAGGAACTGGAGGTGCAGCTCGATGACCTTCGTCTGGTCAGGGAGAGTGAGGAGGTGATAGCGAGGACCTATAGGCAGGAAGTCACCCCGGGGCCTGGGGAGACAGATAACTGGATGACAGTCAGAAGAGGGAAAGGCAAGAGTCAGATACTAGAGAATACCGCTGTGGCCGTCCCCCTTAACAATAAGTACTGCTGTTTGAGTACTGTTGGGGGAGACGGCCTACCTGGGGGAAGTAACAGTGGTCACGCCTCTGGCACTGAGTCTGGCCCTGTGGCTCAGAAGGGTAGGGAAAGGAAGTGGATGGCAGCAGTGATAGAGGACTCTATAGTTAGGGGGTCAGACAGGCGATTCTGTGGTCGCAGGAAAGAAATGCAGATGGTAGTTTGCCTCCCAGGTGCCAGGGTCCAGGATGTTTCTGATCACGTCCACGATATCCTGAAGTGTGAAGGAGAACAGCCAGAGGTCGTGGTACCTATTGGTAGCGCTCTTGGCTGTGTAGAGGATCAGAGGATCTTGGGGTCTGAGTCCATAGGACACTCAGAGCTGCTATGCAGGTTGACTCTGTGGTCAAGAAAGCATATGGCGCATTGGCCTTTATCAGTCGTGGGATTGAGTTTAAGAGCCGAGAGGTAAGCTATGCAGGACTCTGGTCAGACCCCACTTGGAGTACTCTGCTCAATTCTGGTCGCCTCACTATAGGAAGGGCATGGAAACCATAGAAAGGGTGCAGAAGAGATTTACAAGGATGTTGCCTGGATCGGGGAGCATGCATTATTTGAATAGGCTGAATGAACTCGGCCTTTTCTCCTTGGAGCGACAGAGGATGACAGCTGACCTGATAGAGGTGTACAAGATAATGAGAGGCATTGATCATGTGGATAGTCAGAGGCTTTTTCCCAGGGCTGACATAGCTGGCACGAGAGGGCATAGTTTTAAGGTGCTTGGAAGTAGGTACAGAGGACATGTCAGGGGTAAATTTTTAATGCAAAGAGTGGTGAGTGTGTGGAATGGGCTGCCGGCGGCGGCGGTGGAGGTGCAAACGACAGGGTCTTTTAAGAGACTCCTGGATGGGTACATGGACAGGGCTACGGGTAAGCCTAGGCAGTTCTAAGGCAAGGACATTTTCGGCACAGCTTTGTGGGCCGAAGGGCCTGTATTGTGCTGTAGGGTTTCTATGTTTATCAGAAATGTTACTCTCCCCCCTCCCTTTCTTCCACCCATACCCTGGAACCTTTAGCTGCCAGTCTTGTCCCTCCCTCAGACATATTTTAGTCATTAATATACTAATCCCACATAGATATCCATGCCCCAAATTCATCCATCTGAACTGTCAGACCTCTTGCACTGCAATAAATGATATTTAATCCAACAGTCTCTCCTCGCTCCCTACCACACTATTGATCTGTTCACTTTCTCACACAAACCTGCATCGTCTAATTTAAGAACTGCTACCTTGAAGGAAATAGACTGTGTATATGTCTGAGGGGTTCCCTTTTAACCCAATTATAGTCAACACCTGGAATACGCTCCCTCAGACTGAAGTCATTGACAGCATCTAATAAGTGTTCTAAATCATGGAATCGTGGAAAGGTACGGTCATCTCCATGTTGCCACCTGTCGTTAACAGTCATAGTCATAGTCATACTTTATTGATCCCGGGGGAAATTGGTTTTCGTTAGTTGCACCATAAATAATAAATAGTAGTAAAACCATAAATAGTTAAATAGTAATAGAACCATAGAAACTACAGCACAGAAACAGGCCTTTTGGCCCTTCTTGGCTGTGCCGAACCATTTTCTGCCTAGTCCCACTGACCTGCACACGGACCTTATCCCTCCATATACCTCCCAGCCATGTATCTGTCCAATTTATTTTTAAACGTTAAAAAAGAACCCGCATTTACCACCTCGTCTGGCAGCTCATTCCATACTCCCATCATTCTCTGTGTGAAGAAGCCCCCCCCTAATGTTCCCTTTAAACTTTTCCCCCCTCACCCTTAACCCATGTCCTCTGGTTTTTTTCTCCCCTTGCCTCAGTGGAAAAAGCCTGCTTGCATTCACTCTATCTATACCCATCATAATTTTATATACCTCTATCAAATCTCCCCTCATTCTTCTATGCTCCAGGGAATAAAGTCCTAACATATTCAACCTTTCTCTGTAACTGAATTTCTCAAGTCCCGGCAACATCCTTGTAAACCTTCTCTGCACTCTTTCAACCTTATTTATATCCTTCCCGTAATTTGGTGACCAAAACTGAACACAATACTCCAGATTCAGCCTCACCAATGCCTTATACAACCTCATCATAACATTCCAGCTCTTATACTCAATACTTTGATTAATTAAAGGCCAATGTACCAAAAGCTCTCTTTACGACCCTATCTACCTGTGACGCCACTTTTAGGGAATTTTGTATCTGTATTCCCAGATCCCTCTGTTCCACTGCACTCCTCAGTGCCTTACCATTAACCCTGTATGTTCTACCTTGGTTTGTCCTTCCAACGTGCAATACCTCACACTTGTCTGTATTAAACTCCATCTGCCATTTTTCAGCCCATTTTTCCAGCTGGTCCAAGTCCCTCTGCAGGCTCTGAAAACCTTCCTCACTGTCTACTACACCTCCAATCTTTGTATCATCAGCAAATTTGCTGATCCAATTTACCACATTATCATCCAGATCATTGATATAGATGACAAATAACAATGGACCCAGCACTGATCCCTGTGGCACACCACTAGTCACAGGCCTCCACTTGGAGAAGCAATTCTCTATTACCACTCTTTGGCTTCTTCCATTGAGCCAATGTCTAATCCAATTTACCACCTCTCCATGTATATCTAGCGACTGAATTTTCCTAACTAACCTCCCATGTGGGACCTTGTCAAAGGCCCAGAATATGTAAATTATGCCAGGAAATAAGTCCAGGACCAGCCTATTGGCTCAGGGTGTCTGACCCTCCAAGGGAGGAGTTGTAAAGTTTGATGGCCACAGGCAGGAATGACTTCCTATGACGCTCTGTGTTGCATCTCGGTAGAATGAGTCTCTGGCTGAATGTACTCCTGTGCCCAACCAGTACATTATGTAGTGGATGGGAGACATTGACCAAGATGGCATGCAACTTCGACAGCATCCTCTTTTCAGACACCACCGTCAGAGAGTCCAGTACCATCCCCACAACATCACTGGTCTTACGAATGAGTTTGTTGATTCTGTTGGTGTCTGCTACCCTCAGCCTGCTGCCCCAGCACACAACAGCAAACGTGATAGTACTGACCACCACAGACTAGTAGAACATCCTGAGCATCGTCTGGCAGATGTTAAAGGACCTCAGTCTCCTCAGGAAATAGAGACAGCTCTGACCCTTCTTGTAGACAGCCTCAGTGTTCTTAGACCAGTCCAGTTTATTGTCAATTCATATCCCCAGGTATCTGTAATCCTCCACCATGTCCACACTGACCCCCTGGATGGAAACAGGAGTCACCGGTACCTTAGCTCTCCTCAGGTCTACCACCAGCTCCTTAGTCTTTTTCACATTAAGCTGCAGATAGTTCTGCTCATACCATGTGACAAAGTTTCCTACCGTAGCCCTGTACTCAGCCTCATCTCCCTTGCTGACCTCCTTGGCATCCAACAAATATCAACATCAACCACCATTTCAGCTGCTCAATCTCCCTTCCAGATATCCTGTGCTTGCCCAGAGACGTCCTTGAACTTCATGAAGGAACAAACCATCATGGAGCCTCGCTCCCTTCAGCCACATTATATGTCACCAAACAAGGCAATGTGCCCACCTTGATCCTGAGCAACATAGTACACAACACAGAAATCAGAATCACTTCATGTGAAACATATCAATCTTCATTGAAACAAAGTATTATCACAAATAGTTAACAAATCCTGTGCACCTTTCTGTGTTTGACTCGCCTCGACTGTTGCTGCTGTAGTCCTACTGATCTGGCTCCTTAGAGAGACTATAAAGCCCTCACAACAGCATCCAACCAACCTGGTATGCTTGTCTGAGACGTTGAGCTGTGTAACCATCCCCAATTATAAAAACAATTCTTCACCATCAGTCGCTAAGCCACATTACTAAACCAATTTTGGATCCAATCATTCTAGGAATGTTTCAACTCATGGCCCATCTCAAAACCATGTGCCAGGTGAGGAAATGGCACCGAGATAAAAGATGACCTATAAAATTCATGATGTATATCTCAAGTAAATAGGCTGATGATACTAAGCTCAACCACACCATGATGTTTGAGATGGTGCAAAAAGCTTTCTCGGTCAAAGTGAGGAGAAGGAAGGGGACGTGGTGAGAGGGGCAGGGGTTTGATCCTTATGAAGGTTGGTCACGCGATCGAGACCCAAGTTTTTCAACCACAGAGAACCTGGTACCCAGCGACACCCACCACACCACCAATAACACTGATCCCCCACCCACACTCCCCGATGGCGATGGCGATGGCGACACCGACACCAACCCCTGTCCACCCCCACAGACAGCGGATGGCACCGGATTGTCCCAGCTCCCACCTCCCCACTTACCCGAGTTCCGCCATGTTCCTCCGTTTTCACCACGCGCATGTGCAAAAAGTCCCCGTTAGTGCGCAGGCGCGGCGCAGCTTCGGTCACCAACTACGGCGCAAGCCACGCGCCGCCGTAAGGTCTGCGTCGCCGCAAACCCTACGCAAAGCCGACGCGGAACCCCACGCGAGAGCTTGCGTTGCTGCGACGCGCACCTCTCCCAAAATATCGCGCGTCGCGGTAACGCAGACCGCAACAGCTGTGAGTGTTCCGCCTGGTAGCATCGCATGTCATTCTACGCTGCAATAGCTTCCCATTGGGCGACTGAAGGGCAGGGAAAGAATTCTGGCTGCAATACTTTCCATAAAGCTTTACAGACCTCTGAAATTATGGAGGACACATTTCGCTTTTACGAAAAAAGACGCTCGCTTCTCGTTTACCCTGAGAAAAACTACCATGACCATGAAGCCTTGCGCGGGCAGGTGAGTGTGTGTGTGTTTGTGTTTGTTTGTTTGTCTGTCAGTCAGTCAGTCAGTCAGTTAGCGATGGAGACACACCAACGCTCAAGTATAAATGCTCACAACGCCCGTAAGTCACTTGCGTAGGTAACGGCGTCCAGTTAACGCAGAAGTATAAATCAGGCCACCTGCAAAACTTGTTGAAGGTCTCGGCCGCAAATAGTCGCTCTCCGTTGCCCTCCGTATATGCTGCATGATCTGTGAACTTCGTCCCGCACTTTCTGCGTTGCTTTTACATGTTTAGCATCTGCAGCCTCTCCTGTCTCCAGTAGTTAATTTATTTTCTTTAAAATGATAGCATCATGCCACTTAGGTGGACCCCCGGGGGATTGATCCTTTAATTGCGTCAGTGTCTTCCCACTCAGCTCAGTCGCTCCCTCCATGTGCAGTGCCAGAAGAAGCAAATACTGTGGGCTTTCCTTTAATCCTTCCTTCATACCTTTATTAGATAAAGGCATAGGCTGTTTTCTAAATTGGGAGAAAATTCAAAGGTCCCATGTGCAAAGGGACTGGGGATCCGTCCTGCAGGATCAGAATGAGTTTCAGGTTTAATATCACCTGCATAAGTCATGAAAATATTTAACTTAGCAGGAGCAATGCAATACATGATAATATGGAGAAAAGTCAATTATAGTGCACTCAGTATATTGTGATGAGTATTTGGTCCATGATAGGCGAGAAAAGCTCATCTATCTCAACGAAGTCCTGACGAAGGGTCTCGGCCCGAGATGTCGACTGTACCTCTTCCTGTAGATGCTGCCTGGCCTGCTGTGTTCACCAGCAACTTCTATGTGTGTTGCTTGAATTTCCAGCATCTGCAGATTTCCTCATGTTTGCGTTTTTATATCTCAACTGATGTCTTTATTGCGACAAGCATAAAAATAGATCAAGCTCTATGACTCTGAGAGCTCTGAGAGAACCTCCTCAGTCACAGACAGATGGAGGACATGATTATTTCACGCCCCGGTTACAGTCAGGGTGACTCACAAACACACAAGCAAAGAACTGTATAACCCGACCTAAAATGTAACAATTAATGAACTGGAACATCGCAGCATAATCCCACAAAACCAATTTAACACAAGAACAATTAGTAGCGCTGGCTGCCAGGAATGCTGGTGTGAGCTGTCAACCACCCCACCTCCCAGAACGCCACACTGCCCCCACCTGAGGGGTCAGCCATCCCCAGCAACCCCAGAGTCCACAACAAAGTCCAAGAGTTCCGGTGGTAGTCAACACTGCTGCCTGGGGTGAGGTGCTGGATAGTGTCTGGTTTTCCACTCCCCCAGGAGAGGCACTGGTTGCTGAGGCAGGGCATCCAGAGTGTCACTTCCTTCCTTCAGCTTTGCTGGGTCGGTGGTGGCTGAAGGCTGATATGCTGCCATTGGTCCCAGTGCAGTAAATATTCCAAAGGTTCAAACGTTCAATTTCATCTCAGAGAAATGCATACAATATTTATCCTGAAATGATTTTTCTTCGCAAACATCCACAAAAACGGAGAAGTGCCCCAAAGAATGAAAGACAGTTAAACGTGAGAACCCCGAAGTCCCCCCCAGCTCCTCCATCCCGCGCGTAAGTGGCAGCGAGCAAGAATTCCCCCCTCCCCCCACTGGCAAAAAAAGCATCAGCACCCTCCACCGAGCACTCAAGCTGAGCAAAGCAACAGCAAAGACACAGACTTGCAGTTACCCCAAAGACTTTGCATTTCACCCGGCATTCATCGTACCACAGGTTCTCTCTCTCCCTAATAAGGGAGAGGGAGGTGTCTCCATTTTCCCAGTGTGTGGGGAGACATAACAAACAACTCGCTGGTTTACGATGTTAAAAGCCTGTTACGTCGCTTTTTTCGAGCTGTGTGCCTGAAGATTGCAAAGATCTGATGTCTTAGGGCCCACAGCAGTAGATTTTCAGAATCCCCCCAATGACACACGGGTCTCCTGCCATGACACCGACGCTCGATCTGCCCATCTCCAGAGCCCCAAGATCTTAGGCTTCCAAATACGAGCCGGACTGTCAGGCCAAACCCTTGACGTGCTGCACAATGGCCAGTTCTGAAACCCTGAGAATGGTCCCATTCCTGCAAAACACGGCAAAACAGAGGAAGCTAACGTTTCTGGGAATAGTTCACAAGGTGCAGGATAGATATGTCTCACAGAGGAAGAAGTTCTCAAATTGCAGGGGTAGGCAACCGTGGCTGACAAGGGAAGTTAAAGACTGGATAAAAGCTAAGGAAAGAGCATGCATTTTGGTAAAAGAAACAATGAAGTGCACTACTATCTAAATGGGGAGAAGGTTCAAACATCAGAGGTGCAGAGGGACTTGGGAATCCTCATACTAGATTCCCAGAAGGTTAATTTACAGGTTAAGTCCGTGGTAAAGAAGGTGTGAAATGTTGGGATTTATTTCAAAGGAAATAGAATATAAAAACAAGGAGATAATGCTGAGCCTTTAGAAGTCACTAGTCAGGCTGCACTTGGAGTATTGTCAACAGGTTTGGACCCCATATCTCAGAAAGAATGTGTTGTCATTGGAGAGAGTCCAGAGGAGGTTCACAAGGATGATTCTTGGAACGAAGGGGTTAACATATGAGGAGTGTTTGGCAGCTTTGGGCCTGTACTCACTGGAATTTAGAAGAATCCAGGGGATCTCATTCAAACCTACCAAATGTTGAATGGACTAGATAGGGTGGATGTGGAGAGCTTGTTTTTTTTGATGGGAATATCCAGAACTAGAGGGCACAGTCTCAAAACTGGGGAGTGACCTTTTAGAAAAGAGGTAAGGAGGAATTTTTTTTGCCAGTGTGCAGTGAATCTGTGGAATGTTCTCTCACAGACTGCAGTGGAGGCCAAGTCCGTGGGTATATTTAAGGCAGCTGTTGATAGTTTCCTGATCAGTCAGGGCATCGAAGGATATGGCAAGAAGGCAGATGTATGGGGTTGAGTGGGATCCAGGATCAGTCATGATAGAATCTCGAAGCAGACTCGATGGGCTGAATAGCCTAATTCTGCTCCCATGTCTTATGCTCTTACATTGCTGGAGACACTCCAGCGTCAGCACCTTTACAAAGGCGTGGTGGGCAAACTCTTCTTGGGCTGTGGGAGGGAACTTGGGGTAGCCATGCTGAGCACAGTGGCGGAGATCTGCTGCAAACAGCCCCAGTCTTTTTTTCCACACGGCACCATATGCTGCCCAGTTCTTCCCTTTTTGCTTCCTCCAATGGCCTCTGCCCAAAGCACCACTACGAGTGACCTATAGTCACGCTGCTCAGCCGGTGTCAGGTTGAGGAGATCCCCCTCCAGTGCCAGGGCAAGATGCACCACTGTTTCAGTGGGGATCCCGGCTGAAGCACCACAATATTATGACGCTCTTGGGGGAGGGAGGGGTGTCGTGGTCGACAACCTGCCCCCACATTTCTAATGACCAGAACTGATTATGTTATAGGTGGTGGCTGGGAACGGACCCAAGTGCAAGACACAGACACTGAAGTACTAGGGACAGGACTAGGATACAGGGTGAGGGCTAGGACATGGACACGAAAACCAGGAACCTGGAACAGGACAAGAGAGCTAGGAGCCCAGGCTTGGACTCCGAGCCAGAGACTGGACAAGGACCCAGAACCTGGGTCTTGCCTCTGGCTCGGACCCCAGAACTAGGCAAGGACGTGACTTGGCTGGCAGGCAGGACAAGGCTGGAGTCTTCAGGCTTGAGGCGAGGCTTGGCTGGGGACTTGAGGCGAGGCTGGAGACTAGAGGCTTGGGGCTTGGGGTCTTGAAACTTGGCTTGAGGCGAGGCTCGAGGCTTGGGGTCTTGAAGCTTCTGCTGGGCAGGGCGCAGATCACCTGGGCAGGCCGCGGATCTCCACCTGACGGAGGCGAGGGACAGGAAGGGAGAGGACCCACCGCAGGGTAACAGCAATCTGGCCTGGCTTACCCGACTGAGACAAGGGACAGGAAGGGAGCTAGGTTCAAGGTAGCATCAAGACAAGACTTCAGGCGAGACAAGGCGAGAGTTACCAGCAAGACAAGGCAAGGCTTCAATATGTTGATAAGCCTACAAGAGGAGAGGCTATACCTGATCTGGTATTGGGAAATGAACCTGGTCAGGTGTCAGATCTCTCAATGGGAGAGCATTTTGGAGATAGTGATCACAACTCTATCTCCTTTACTATAGAATTTGAGAGGGATAGGAACAGCCAAGTTCGGGAAGCGTTTAATTGGAGAAAGGGAAAATATGAAGCTATCAGGCAAGAACTTGGAAGCATAAATTGGGAACAGATGTTCTCAGGGAAATGTACGGAAGAAATGTGGCTAATGTTCAGGGGATATTTGCGTCACATTCTGCATAGGTATGTTCAAATCAGATAAGGAAAGGATGGTAGGGTACAGGAACTGTGGTGTGTAAAGGCTGTTGTAAATCTAGTCAAGAAGAAAAGAAGAGCTTACAAAAGGTTCAAAAAGCTAGGTAATGATAGAGAACTAGAAGATTATAAGGCTAGCAGGAAGCTCAAGAAAGAAGCTAAGAGAGCCAGAATGGGCCATGAGAAGGCCTTCGCAGACAGGATTAAGAAAAACCCCAAAGCATTCTACAGGTATGTTAAGAGCAAGAGGATAAGACGTGAGGGAATAGGACCAATCAAGTGTGACAGTGGAAAAGTGTGTATGGAACTGGAGGAGATAGCAGAGGTACTTAATGAGTACTTTGCTTCACTATTCACTATGGAAAAGGATCTTGGCGATTGTAGGGATGACTTACAGCGGACTGAAACACTTGAGTGTGTAGATATTAAGAAAGAGGATGTGCAGGAGCTTTTAGAAAGCATCGTTGGATAAGTCACCAGGACCAGATGAGATGTACCACAGGCTACTGTGGGATTAGAGGAAGGAAATTGCTGAGCCTCTGGTGATGACCTTTGCATTATCAATGGGGATGGGAGAGGTTCTGGAGGATTGGAGGGTTGTGCATGTTGTTCCATTATTCAAGAAAAGTAGTAGAGATAGCCCAGGAAATTATAGACCAGTGAGTCTTACTTCATTGGTTGGTAAGCTGATGGAGAAGATCCTGAGAAGCAGGATTTATGAACATTTGGAGAGGTATGATATGAATAGGAATAGTCAGCATGGCTTTGTCAAAGGCAGGTCGTGCCTTACGAGCCTGATTGAAATTTTTGAGGATGTGACTAAACACATTGATGAAGCGAGAGCAGTAGATGTAGTGAATATGGATTTCAGCAAGACATTTGACAAGGCACCCCATGCAAGGCTTATTGAGAAAGTAAGGAGGGATGAGATCCAAGAAGAAATTGCTTTGTGGATCCAGTACTGGCTTGCCCACAGAAGACAAAGAGTGGTTGTAGACGGGTCATATTCTGCATGGAGGTCGGTGACCAGTGGTGTGCCTCAGGGATCTGTTTTGGGACCCCTACTCTTCGTGATTTTTATCAATGACCTGGATGTGGAAGTGGAGGGATGGGTTCGTAAATTTGCTGATGACACAAAGGTTGGAGGTGTTGTGGATAGTGTGGAGGGCTGTCACCAGGACATTGATAGGTTACACCAGGACATTGATAGGTTGCAAAAATGGGCTGAGAAGTGGCAGATAGAGTTTAACCCAGATAAGTGTGAGGTGGTTCATTTTGGTAGGTCAAATATGATGGCAGAATATAGTATTAATGGTAAGACTCTTGGCAATGTGGAGGATCAGAGGGAGTACTGTGCTCAGTTCTGGTCCCCTCACTATAGGAAAGACTAGACAACGGGGTGACTTGTTGGGGCACCCTTTGAGAGAAGGGTAGTGTAGTCTGATGTGAACTGAATGAACATTAAATTTTCCTGAATGCTATTGGTATTGCTTTGCTTTGGAAATTGAAGAAGAAAACCTCAGTTTATTAAAGAAGAACGATGCATAGCAAGGCAAATATAGCTCCTCCTCGTTTAACGAAGGACACTTTTGATGGCATGATTTCTGGTTGATCTGCCACCCTTGTGCCTCTTGTTGTCATTTTGGAGACGTGCAGTCCTTTCATCCGCCATCTCTTCATCACTTCTGCTGTTTGTTGTTTGTCTCTGATCCTGGAGACATGCATTTCTCAGCTCCTCTGTCTCTTCTTCTCTCATCTTTTTTGTCCTGACTCTTTGATCCTGGAGTCGTATGGCCCTGGCCTCATCCGATTCTTGTTCTCTCCCTCTCCTTGCCACTTCCCGATGACGTTTGGCATTATCTCTTGACTATAATGTCCCCCTTCTCTTTCCATGTGGCATAATTAGGCTGACCATATTTTACTTACCCCATTGCTGGATTGAAGATACGAAGCAGCAACACCAACGCCTCCAGGATGCTGATTATTCTTGATGATGTGGTTGGCGCTCTCCTAAATGGACGTGATATACTCACCGCTGTCCTTTGACTGCAGCATAGGATTTGATGGGTCTCTTGAGGTACATCATTACAATAAGATTGAACTATCTCTTATTGATGGGTCTCAGTTTGATCTGTCCCAATCCTGCACATGCTGATGGTGATTAGCAGAAAGTGACTACTGGAAATAGAGCTGCCCTGCCCTTTTGCTCTGGTTGGTGTTGCTGCTGTGAGCATCGTGAGTCACTTCTGAGGCTGGCCATGCGCATGCGTCATGGTGTCGCGTCATGGTTTCTATCATGGCTGACATCGGCTCTTGGGTGAAAGCAGGGCTGTTGATTTTGGTGGGTGAGCAGTTTTTAATGAATATATAACCCTGAACCTTGCCTACATTCTGTAAGTTGATTCAGCTAAAAATAGTGCCGCTGTAATGCACCATTTGAGCTAATTGGAGGTCAAAAACAGAGCATGAGAATTTTAGTAGTATATAGGATAGATAGATAGATGTGGAAGCCATAGAAAGGGTGTAGAGGAGATTTACAAGGATGTTGCCCGGATTGGGGAGCATGCCTTATGAGAATAGGTTGAGTGAACTCAGCCCTTTTTCCTTGGAGCAGTGGAGGATGAGAGGTGACCTGATAGAGGTGTATAAGATGATGAGAAGCATTGGCTGTGTGGATAGGCAGAGGCTTTTTCTTAGGGCGGAAATGGCTAGCATGAGAGGGCACAGTTTTAAGGTGCTTGGAAGTAGGTACAGAGGATATATCAGGGGTATGTTTCTTTACGCAGAGAGTGGTGAGTGCTTGGAATGGAGATGGGGGTGGAGGCGGATACGATAGGGTCTTTTAAGAGACTCCTGGACAGGTATATGGAGCTCAGAAAAATAGAGGGCTATAGGTAACCCTAGGTAATTTCTCAGGTAAGGACATGTTTGGCACAGCTTTGTGGGCCGAAGGGCCTGTATTGTGCTCTAGATTTTCTATGTTTTCTAAGTTTCTATGTTTATTAGCAATTAGCAAACATAAAATCTCGAAGTGATGAAACTTACAATAAGTGTACTAAGCATAAACTAAGCAGTCAACAAAAGATATGACATCTGTTGGCTCCCTGCTCCAAACTGCCCAGAGCAAAGCAGGGATACTTAACTTATTCCCTTTGCTTGCACCACACCTGTACCTATTTACCATAATGCACAAGATAAACACAACGAGCAATACAGTGCAGATAGAGAATAGATTCGTGGCTCGTATATTTCATCATCCTGATTATTACACTATAGTAATTCCAACATCGTGCTACCCAGACACAGGAGACATGAAATCTCAACATTTACACAAACGTCCTCTTTCTGATAAGCTGTCTATCCTGGTTCGTGATCTTCTCCTGACAAACTGGGTTGTTCCTCCTGACTGCATTCAGCAAATGCTGTCTTGAGTTATTGCTGCCAAAGCTCATCCAAGCACAAAACTGAAATCCTGCTAACAGTCAGGTCTGGCAGGGTGTGGTCTCTTCCACCACCATGGTCTTTTCAATGGTTCATTAACAGCATTGTTCTGATTGCATGGTGTCCATCATTAACACTGCAAATCACTTGCAATGGCTCCATTGCCTTTGGCACACTCACCACTACAGCAACTCACAACTCACATTTGCTTTCACATCTTCCAATTTGATATGCTGCCAAGTGTTATGTACCCCAGGGGTTCCTTTTTGCTGTGGACTGTCACTTTAAGGCACAAGAAAGAACTGAGACTAACTTTCAGATTTCTGCTGAGAGAGAGGGGCAGAGTCTGCCTTTCAGCTCATGTTTACACTTTTACAAGGACACTGACTACTTCTGTCAGCTCAAACACGAGGAATTCGGCAGATGCTGCAAATTCAAGCAACACACATCAAAGTTGCTAGTGAACGCAGCAGTCCTGATGAAGGGTCTCGGCCCGAAACGTCGACTGTACCTATTCCTAGAGATGCTGCCTGGCCTGCTGCGTTCACCAGAAACTTTGATGTGTACTGCTGTCAGCTTCTGGGTTGCCATGGAAGGAGAGAGAGAGAAAGAGTTGGTGTTATTTGACGGACAATTGATGTTATGGTTTCTCTGCAGCGTGTTTACACTTTTGCAAGGACACTGCCAGCTTCTGTGTTCCTGCTGTTACATGCCTCAAAGAGATCTGTTTTTTTTTGTGAGAATGTTGTAATGGTCTTTTGGAGGTCACCTGATGTAATTTTCCCGCCAATGTGAGGTCATGTGTTGACATGTGCACCACGGGTATATAAGGGTAGACCCCAGATGACACAGTTAGTTTTTAGTTTGTAGATTTCCAGGTAGAACGTACTGTGTCTCCGTTTCTGTTGCGTGTTTGTTTTTTGTGACACCGTTTCATTTTTGAAACAGTTGTGCGTTCTGTTGCAAGATACAATATTATTGTACTGGAAATTTTTGGTTAGGTGTGCTGATTTACCTTATTCCAGCAGTAGGAGGGAGAGTGAAGACTTTATCGAAGTACAGGACCGAAGGATTGAGAGGAGTCGGCATAGTTTGGCAGTTTAACAAAGGATCGACCTTATTGAGTCTTCATTGAAGGAGTAGCGACCTGCATCGGAGATAACTCTTGCCAAAAGAGAAAAGAGTTCATGCAAAAGTGTGCTCTCTAGAAACCAAGGTCGGTTGCTTTAAACTGTTTTATTTACTGCACCGTGAATCCTGTGGACAGAACCAGCAGGAAAGTCGCATCTATGAAGAAATCCTTCTCCAGAGAAGTCTCTCCCAATTGAACGTATAAATCTGTTGCACTTTTGAATTTACCATTTTAAGAAATATATCTGACTTTATCGCTTTAAGAATTGTTTTCGCATTTAACGCTTTAAGAACCAGTGCCGGGTGACGAGTTGTTGAACGGCTGACTAACGGTTAACTTCCAGTTAAAGTTCTCGTTTGTTTTTTTTTTATCATTTATCCGTGCTTAATGAATGTTTGGTTGTTTTTATATAACCTGTCTCGATTGACATTCATTGTTGCCGATTATGTAACACTGCAGAGAGAAGGGAGGAGCTACTTGATGGACAGCTGGTGTTCAGCATGATGAGATAAATAGAAGGTCAGCTGATAGAGACACAGACACATGGTTTTCGACACTGGATGAGCTTTGTGTGTCCACAGAAAGGTGGGTGTTTGGAGGATCGGTCAGGTGAATTGATCAGTGGCTTTTGCAGTGTGAAAAAGGTGTGACCGGTGGGGAGTTATTAGTGTGTCCAACCCTCACCTGGGTTTATAACTCCAGCACAGAAGACGATCTGCTTGTTATGGTCACATTCGGTGACTTTAAAGGAAGAGAAGAGAGGAGAGATAGGTTTGAAACAGAAGAAACCTAGTGACAAAGAGGTCACTGTTTGGACTCTCTCTCTAAGTAGCCCGTGAGGGTGAGTTTGAGTTCCATTCGAATACGAAGGTGTGATTATCACGTAGTTAATCCACAGGAGTAGGTTCTCTGGTGAGGGGAGTACCTTTGTGAATACCACTTGTGTGTTACTCTGGTTTGGGTATGGTAGTTCACTGAAGAAAGGCACCCCTGTGGCAAATCACTGTAGGAGTTATTTCATATGTCGTGGAACTGGATAAGTGGCTATCACAGTTGTATGTTTGGAGTAACCTTGTGGAATCTATCTGTGTGTGATAATCCTTGCCTGGATTAGTAGTTTTGACATATGAAGACAGTACCTTGGTGATAAGCTACTGATGGTGATAATCCATATGTGGATTCTGTTTGAGTATCCTGTGGCCACCACTTTGGAATGACCCGTAGCTACTACTAGACAGGTATATGGAAGAATTTAAGGTGGGGGGTTATACAGGAGGCAGGGTTTGAGGGTCGGCACAACATTGTGGGCTGAAGGGCCTGTACTGTGCTGTACAATTCCATGTTCTATGTTCTATTTTTAAAACTTTCCGTGGACAAGTGCCACTTTGACTATGTACGTTGTGCTTCCCCCTGCCTTTCTTTTATTTGCTCTTAATAATCAATCTCAAATGCTGGACAAAGCTCTTTTTTACTGCCACAACCCACTGCTGCCTTTTCATCCTCAGGCTGTGGACCTGATTGAAGACCCCACCTCTCCAAACTTCCGATGTCTGGATTAGTCACTGGTCAAAGCTCTTTTCCCTTTGGCACTCCACTCAATACAGGCCTCCAGTCAGAGAGGCAACCATCTACTACCACTCTCTGGCTTCTCTCACAAGCCTAATGCTTAATCTAATTTACTATTTCACCTTGAATGCTGAGCGACTGAACCTCCTTGATCAACCTACCATGTGGGACCCTATTAACTGTCTTGCTAAAGTCCATATAGACAACATTCCCTGGCTAGCCCTCTTCAAATTTCCTGGTGACATCCTCGAAAAATTCTGCCAGATTGGTTGGACACAACCTACCACACAGAAAGCAATGCTGAGAATCCTTAATCAGTCCATGTCCATCGAAATACTCATATATCCGGTCCCTTAGAATATTTTCCAATAACTTTCCCACAACTGATGTCAGGGCCCACCAGCCTCTAATTCCCTGGTTTACTTTCAGAGCCTTCCTTAAACAGCAGAACAACATCGGCTATCTTTCAATCCTCCAGCACCTCACCTATTGTGAAGGATGATTTAAATATCTCGGCGAGGGCCCCGGATATTTCTGCACTTTGCTCGGGCAGGGTCTAAGGGAATACCTTGTCAGGCCCTGGGGATTTATCCACCCTAATTTGCCTCAGGACAATAAACTCTGTAATCTGTATAGTATCCATGAAGTTGATGCCAACTTTACTCACTTCCATAGAGTCTGTGTCCATCTCCTGTATACATAAAGATGCAAAAAACCCATTGAAGGTCTTCTCCATCTCTGTTGTCTCCTTGCATGGATTACTATTCTGATCTTCCAAAGGGACCAATTTTGTCCCTTGCAATCCTTTTGCTCTTAACATATCTGTAGAATCTCTTAGGATGCTCATTCACCTTGTCTGCGAAGGCAAACTCCTGTATTGTTTTAGCCCTAGTATTACCTTTCTACATGTTCTCTTGCATTTCTTATCCGCTATAAGCACCTCATTTGTTCCTACCTGTCTATACCTTCAAAGCACCTCCTTTGTTTCTTAGTCAGGGCCTCAATATCTCCTGAAAGTCAATGACCACTACACCTATTATCATTACCTTTTATTCTGATAGGCACATACAAGGTCTCTCAAAATTTCACTTTTGAAGGCCTCCCACTTACCAAGTACACCTTTGCCAGGAAACAGCCTGTACCAATCCACACTTGCCAGATCCTTACAGACACCACCAAAATTGGCTTTTCTCCAATTTAGAATCTCAATGCACTGACCAGACGTATCTTTTTCCATATTTACTTTTGAACTAGTGGCATTGTGATCATAGATGCAAAATGTTCTCTGACACAAACTTTTGTCACCTGCCCTGTCTCATTCCCTAATAGCAGATCAAGTATCACACACTCTCTCATTGGGACTTTTACATACTGATTAAGAAAGCTTTCCTGAACACATCTGGCAGACTCTACCCCATCTAGTCCTTTTACAGTATGGCATCCAGGTCAATATGTCTCTCAGTGGTGACATCGATTGGCTCCAATTTGCCTGCTGAAGCAGCAGATATACAGCAGATGCTAGCTCACTGGTTCTTCAAACAACCCTGGAACATCTGAACAACAAGGATGTATGTATCAGGATGTTCTTTATCGATCCACAATGTCATGCCAAACATGTAACCTACCCTAGAAACTGCTTAGAATTACCCTACCGCATAGCCCTCTATTTTTCTAAGCTCCATGTACCTATCTCATAGTCTCTTAAAAGACCCTATTGTACCCTCTTTCTACATCATTGCCAGCAGTGCATTCCACGCACTCACACTCTCTGTGAAAAACTTACCTCTGACATCTCCCCTATACCTAGTTCCAAGCACCTTCAAACTATGCCCAAGAACTTGAAACCCTGTCCCCCGCACCACCTGCTCAGCCACTCACTCGTCTGCACCATCTTCCTGTTCTGACCTTCCGTAGCTTGTGGCACCAGGAATAATCCGGAGATTACCACCTTGGAAGTTCTGCTCTTCAGCCTCCCTCCTAACTCCCTGAACTCACCACACAGAACCACGACCACTCTCCTGCCTATGTCATTGGTACCAATATGTCTCACAACCTCTGGCTGCTCACCCTCCCTTTCAAGAATATTCTGCAACTGCTCAGAGACATCCTGGACCCGTGAGGCAACACACAATCCTGGCATCTCTTTTGCTGCTGGGTTCTGTTCTGGGACCCCACCTCTTTGTGATTTTTATAAATGACTCGATGAGGAAGTAGGAGGGTGGGATAGTAAGTTTGCTGATGCCACAAACGTTGAGGGTGTTGTGGATAGTCTGGAGAGTTGTCAGAGGTTACAGCAGGACCTCGATAGGATGCAGAACTGGGCTGAGAAATGGAGATGGAGTTCAACCCTGATAAGTGTGAAGTGATTCATTTCGGTAGGTCAAATTTGAAGGCAGAATATAATATAGATGGTAAGACTCTTGGCAGTGTGGGTGATCAGCAAGATCTTGGGGTCCATGTCCATGGGACACTCAAAGCTGCTGTGCAGTTTGACAGTGTTGTTAATAAGGCATACAGGTAATTCTTCCCCCCCTTGATGTTCTGCAGTGTTTGAGGCTCAGATTCCAGGTCCTCAACTTTGAGACTGAGTTCCTCGAGCAGCCAACACTGGCTGCAGATGTGGTCACCAGGAACCATAATGGGGTCCACCAGGTCCCATATCATGCAGCTACAGCACATCACCTGATCTTGAATCATCCCCTAATTCAATTAGCTGTGATTTAGTGACTTTTTATTCAACCACTACAAAAACCTTACCTGCTACTTCCCACTCCTACACTGATCCATTCACACAATGGCCGCTTTGCTTTGACCCTGTTTAATTTCTTTGTTCCTTCTAATGAATCGCAAATCGATTGGTCTGCTGCTATCTTGTGGGAAGGTTAGTTAATGTTGAACGGTGGGGTTTACTAGAGTTGCAGGGGGTTGGGAACCAGAGTGCTAGCATTTAGAAAGACGAGGGGGATTTCGTTGAAATCTTTTAAATGTTCGAAGGCTGAGACAGAGTAGATGTGGAAAGGATGTTTCCCATGGTAGAGGACCCTGGGACAAGAGGACACAGCCTCAGGATATAGGAGTGTCCATTTAAAACAGAGGTATGGAGAAATTTCTTTCATCAGACAGTGGTGAATTTGCAGAATTTGTTACCACAAGCGGCTGTGGAGACCAGGTCGTTGGGTATATTTAAGATTGGACACAGAATCAGAGGTTCTGGGGAGGAGGTGGAGGAATAGGGCTGAGGAGGGGTTAAAAAAAAAGGATCAGCCATGGTTGAATGGTGGAGCAGGCTCGATGGGCCAAATGATCTAATTCTGCTCCTGTGTCTTATGGTCTTATTTCAATGTTATGAGTCATTCTCACTGTTTCAAATGCTCTATGTCTCATACAGCTGGGTCGTTAGAATACCCCACTGAAGTCTGAAAGCAGAACAGAGAACCATTAGTTGGATGTTCAATGAAGCAGGGTCAGAAACCCGTGTCAGGGGAGCATGGGGCAGAGTTTGGGATTGTGGATGGTTGTAGGGGTAAAACTGTATGATGAGGCACAGGGAATCAGAGAGGAGGACATGGAAGTGAATGTGCAAGTAGCAACATTTGAAAGCTGATTGACAGAGAAAACAATTATCTTGAACTATTGACACACACAATACCATTTGATGTTGAGTATATTACTTGGAAGAGCTTGCTGGGTTAAACTGGCTGCTGAGTTCTCATAACAATGTTAACTGGATTTGTAGCATTTGGGAGAAGGAAGGCAATGCTTTTAAACACTTTCAATGGCACTCTTCTTAACCAGAAACCTCTTGTATTCTGAATGTACTATCACTGTGAATTGAGGGCGCAGGGCTTGCGACTCTGTTGGATCCGGCTGTTTAATTGTCATTTTCTTTGCAGTTTAACAATTAATTATCTGCTTGAATTTTAGGTAGCCTTTATACGCATAACAGTTTAATATGTCTCTAGTGGTTGTAAAAGTATAATGGTGCAAGTTTTTTCCTTTATTAAGTGTATAAGTGTTTTCTCATTGGTTGATACTTGCTGCAGCATTGGCTAAGTTCTATATAATGGGATTATTATTATCTATTGATTTGAGTGAAATTTTTCTTATATTTGGGTATAGAAGTAGCTATTTTATTTTAGGCACCATCTTTCATTTCTCTCCCTTCTTCAAGTAGTAGATCCCTGTCACTGTTCTGTTCGTCTTTCATCATCTTTGAATAAAATGATCGAGAAGCAAAAAGTTTTATCCCTCATTCGTGATTTCTAAAGGAACCTTGGGTCTAAATACGTACCAAAATCCACCAATTGGCGGTCAGCAGGATTTGGAGCTCGGAACAATCCAAGACAAAGAGATTTTTTTAGTGTGCAACAAAAGATGTAAGAACTTCCATTTGTGTTGCAAGTTGTCTGGGAAACAGTTCTGTCTTTTTCATCATCAGAGGGAAATCAGGATTGAATACTGTTGTGATGCTATTTTAAAAACAGATTTGTGAAAAAGAAATGCAAGGGGTAGGGCCATGAACAAGCCAATAGAGCATCAAAAATTAAATTTGTACAAGAAGTGGAGCATGGATAAAAAGATAATAACTTTGTGCAAGCTGGTGTGATTTGCGGGAAAACATAAATATGTGTTAGTGTAGGATGGGGGAAAATCTAAATTTGGGTTGCAGGACAAGCTGTTACAATTTATTTCAGACTGTTAAGATCTTGAAATTGCAATCATAAGAAAATAAGATATAGCAGCAAAATTAGGCCATTTGGCCCATCGAATCTGATCCACCATTTCACCATGGTGAAGTTGAGATGGTTGATGTCCGTTAATGTGTCAATGTGGATACATATGTTCGTCAAATGTCTATGAGCCACAAGTTTGGACCACCAAGGTGTAGTTCAGGGTGTTCACGCTCAGCCTGCACCAAGTATTGTAAACTCCTTTTGATCTACCCGATGCAAAGACACATTAGCAAGTTACCAGAGAGAACCCTCCTTAAGCAATCTCTTGGGCTGCTCCAGAGGTCTCCCGCTTCTAAAGCAACTACAGCTCTCATGTACATATGCAGTCATGTACAGAGTTACGTGTGGGTTCACCCCCAGGTACAGGCTTATTCAAAGCTTCCTATCCTTCAAACAGCCATTGCCTTTAATGCTTATCTTGCAGGTGCTACAGTGGGTACAAAGCAGAGTATGTCTCTTACAGCAATTAATTAAGCAATGATACAAGTCACTCTGAGCAAGAACTGAAATTAAGTACAGTGCACATACCAAGGATGATGTCACCCGCTCAGCTTATCTTATGAAAAAACATTTGTGCTTCTATGCTTTTTTCAAAGTCTTAGCTGCTATGACCCTTACAAAATAGCCAGGGTCACAAGAGGCCTACGAGATGCTAACTTCTGAACATTACACAGGAGGCACTCTGAACCTCTGCCGTATCCAGTGGAACAAGGTGATTCTGAGGACATTAATTTACAGAATGCTAACACTTGTGTTTCAGATGATAAAGGTCTAAATGCTGCACTAGAGCCATAAAGACTCGAAAGGAAATAGTGAAGCAACAACAGTGCATTGCATCCCTGTTTAAAAGACAGATTGAAATCATCAATGGCGATCCATTGCAGTGTCATTCATTTATAAGATCTTTCAAGAAAAGCATTGAAGTCAAGACTGTTGATTATCAGAATCAGGTTTATTATCACCGGCGTGTGACGTGAAACTTGTTAACTTATCAGCAGCAGTTGAATGCAATACATAATATAGAAGAGAAAGAAAAAATACATACAATAAAAGAAATAAAAATAAATAAGTAAATCAATTACAGTATACATATATTGAATAGATTTAAAACACATGCAAAACAAGAGAAATACTGTATATTAAAAAAGTGAGGTAGTGTCCAAGGGTTCAATGTCCATTTAGGAATCGGGTGGCAGAGGGCAAGAAGCTGTTCCTGATCACTGAGTGTGTGCCTTCAGGCTTCTGTACTTCCTACCTGACTGTAACAGTGAGAAAAAGGTGTTAGAAGTCTTTAATAATGGGCGCTGAGACACCGTTCTGAGACACCGCTCCCTGAAGATGTCCTGGGTACTTTGTAGGCTAGTACCCAAGATGGAGCTGACTAGATTTACAACCCTCTGCAGATTCTTTTGGTCCTGTGCAGTAGCTAGCTCTCCCCCCATAATAGACAGTGATGCAGCCTGTCAGAATGCTCTTCACAGTACATCTGTAGAAGTTTTTGAGTGTATTTTAGTGATAATTTTTCAAAACTCGTTAGATTCTGGACTAGTTCCTGAGGATTGGAGGGTGGCTAATGTAACCCCACTTTTTAAAAAAGGAGGGAGAGAGAAACCGGGGAATTATAGACTGGTTAGCCTAACGTTGGTGGTGGGGAAACTGCTGGAGTCAGGTATCAAAGATGTGATAACAGCACATTTGGAAAGCGGTGAAATCATCGGACAAAGTCAGCATGGATTTATGAAAGGAAAATCATGTCTGATGAATCTCAGAATTTTTTGAGGATGTAACTAGTAGAGTGGATAGGGGAGAACCAGTGGATGTGGTATATTTGGATTTTCAAAAGGCTTTTGACAAGGTCCCACACAGGAGATTAGTGTGCAAACTTAAAGCACACGGTATTGGGGGTAAGGTATTGATGTGGATAGAGAATTAGTTAGCAGACAGGAAGCAAAGAGTGGGAATAAACGGGACCTTTTCAGAATGGCAGGCAGTGACTAGTGGGGTACCGCAAGGCTCAGTGCTGGGACCCCAGTTGTTTACAATATATATTAATGACTTGGATGAGGGAATTAAATGCAGCACCTCCAAGTTTGCGGATGACACGAAGCTGGGCGGCAGTGTTAGCTGTGAGGAGGATGCTAAGAGGATGCAGGGTGACTTGGATAGGTTGGGTGAGTGGGCAAATTCATGGCAGATGCAATTTAATGTGGATAAATGTGAAGTTATCCACTTTGGTGGCAAAAATAGGAAAACAGATTATTATCTGAATGGTGGCCGATTAGGAAAAGGGGAGGTGCAACGAGACCTGGGTGTCATTATACACCAGTCATTGAAAGTGGGCATGCAGGTACAGCAGGCAGTGAAAAAGGCGAATGGTATGCTGGCATTTATAGCGAGAGGATTCGAGTACAGGAGCAGGGAGGTACTACTTCAGTTGTACAAGGCCTTGGTGAGACCACACCTGGAGTATTGTGTGCAGTTTTGGTCCCCTAATCTGAGGAAAGACATCCTTGCCATAGAGGGAGTACAAAGAAGGTTCACCAGATTGATTCCTGGGATGGCAGGACTTTCATATGAAGAAAGACTGGATGAACTGGGCTCGTACTCGTTGGAATTTAGAAGATTGAGGGGGGATCTGATTGAAACGTATAAAATCCTAAAGGGATTGGACAGACTAGATGCAGGAAGATTGTTCCCGATGTTGGGGAAGTCCAGAACGAGGGGTCACAGTTTGAGGATAAAGGGGAAGCCTTTTAGGACTGAGATTAGGAAAAACTTCTTCACACTGAGAGTGGTGAATCTGTGGAATTCTCTGCCACAGGAAACAGTTGAGGCCAGTTCATTGGCTATATTTAAGAGGGAGTTAGATATGGCCCTTGTGGCTAGGGGGATCAGAGGGTATGGAGGGAAGGCTGGTGCAGGGTTCTGAGTTGGATGATCAGCCATGATCATAATAAATGGTGGTGCAGGCTCGAAGGGCCGAATGGCCTACTCCTGCACCTATTTTCTATGTTTCTATGTTTCTATTTGTGTCAGGCCGCTGGAGCAGGGATCCAATCACAGACCCAGTACTATGCACACAGTGATATTAACTGAGTAACAAATCCCAAGGTGCAAACAAAGTCAGCGTCAAAGTTCAGGCAGAGATCAAAACAGCCAGAGAAATTCAAAAACCAGAATCGGGAAACAGGCAGAGTCGATATTCAGACAGACAGAGTACAGATACAAATGTTGGAAAGGCTCAGGAAAATTCACTGGCACAATCTGGCAACAAACAGGTGAAAAAGATAGCTCCTAAAGATAGCGGAATCAAAGGTTATGGCGATAAGGCAGGAACTGGATATTGATTGTGGATGATCAGCCATGATCACAGTGAATGGCGGTGCTGGCTCGAAAGGCCGAATGGCCTACTCCTGCACCTATTGTTTATTGAAAACCCAGGACTAAAATACACTGAGCAATAAACAGAGAGACAGATGATAGGTGGAGCACAATGAGACACAGGTGGCAGCAAAACAGGTAATAATGAGAAACAGGTGAGAGGCAGAGTACTCAGTAATACAGGGGCCGGAGTAGAGCAGGAGTGGGGACAGGAGCACAGGGGACATGAAAACAAACAAGAGCACATGGCAATACAAAACCACAGACTGATGGCTAGGGGGGGAAACACACAAAAAGACAAAGTTCAACTGGAGGTACTGACAATTTGTTGACATACCTGTCCCAGGCTGCTCCATGAGGCGAGAGAAGAGATTGCTGAACCTCTGGCTAGGATCTTTATGTCCTCGTTGTCCACGGGAATGGTACCGGAGGATTGGAGGGAGGCAAATGTTGTCCCCTTGTTCAAAAAAGGTAGTAGGGATAGTCCGGGTAATTATAGACCAGTGAGTCTTACGTCTGTGGTGGGAAAGCTGTTGGAAAAGATTCTTAGAGATAGGATCTATAGGCATTTAGAGAATCATGGTCTGATCAGGGACAGTCAGCACGGCTTTGTGAAGGGCAGATTGTGTCTAACAAGCCTGGTAGAGTTCTTTGAGGAGGTGACCAGGCATACAGATGAGGGTAGTGCAGTGGATGTGAGCTATATGGATTTTAGTAAGGCATTTGACAAGGTTCCACATGGTAGGTTTATTCAGAAAGTTAGAAGGCATGGGATCCAGGGAAGTTTGGCCAGGTGGATTCAGAATTGGCTTGCCTGCAGAAGGCAAAGGGTGGTGGTGGAGGGAGTACATTCAGATTGGAGGATTGTGACTAGTGGTGTCCCACAAGGATCTGTTCTGGGACCTCTACTTTTCGTGATGTTTATTAACGACCTGGTTGTGGGGGTAGAAGGGTGGGTTGGCAAGTTTGCAGACAACACAAAGGTTGGTGGTGTTGTAGATAGTGTAGAGGATTGTCAAAGATTGCAGAGAGACATTGATAGGATGCAGAAGTGGGCTGAGAAGTGGCAGGTGGAGTTCAACCCAGAGAAGTATGAGGTGGTACACTTTGGAAGGACAAGCTCCAAGGCAGAGTACAAAGTAAATGGCAGGATACTTGGTAGTGTGGAGGAGCAGAGGGATCTGGGGGTACATGTCCACAGATCCCTGACAGTTGCCTCACAGGTGGATAGGGTAGTTAAGAAAGCTTATGGGGTGTTAGCTTTCATAAGTCGAGGGATAGAGTTTAAGAGTCGCGATGTAATGATGCAGCTCTATAAAACTCTGGTTAGGCCACACTTGGAGTACTGTGTCCAGTTCTGGTCACCTCACTATAGGATTAGAGTTAGGGTTAACCCTAACCCTAATGCGAAGCATTGAAAAGGGTCCAGAGGAGATTTACCAGGATGCTGCCTGGTTTAGAAAGTATGCATTATGATCAGAGATTAAGGGAGCTAGGGCTTTACTCTTTGGAGAGAAGGAGGATGAGAGGAGACATGATAGAGGTGTAGAAGATAATAAGAGGAATAGATAGAGTGGATAGCCAGCGCCTCTTCCCCAGGGCACTACTGCTCAATACAAGAGGACATGGCTTTAAGGTAAGGGGTGGGAAGTTCACGGGGGATATTAGAGGAAGGTTTTTTACTCAGAGAGTGGTTGGTGCATGGAATGCACTGCCTGAGTCAGTGGTGGAGGCAGATACACTAGTGAAGTTTAAGAGACTACTAGACAGGTATATGGAGGAATTTAAGGTGGGGTCTTATATGGGAGGCAGGGTTTGAGGGTCGGCACAACATTGTGGGCTGAAGGGCCTGTACTGTGCTGTACTATTCTATGTTCTATGTTAATGTGAAAAAGACTAAGGAGCTGGTGGTAGACCTGAGGAGAGCTAAGCTACCGGTGACCCCTGTTTCCATCCAGGGGGTCAGTGTGGACATGGTGGAGGATTACAAGTACCTGGGGATACGAATTGACAATAAACTGGACTGGTCAAAGAACACTGAGGCTGTCTACAAGAAGGGTCAGAGCTGTCTCTATTTCCTGAGGAGACTGAGGTCCTTTAACATCTGCCAGATGACGCTGAGGATGTTCTACGAGTCTGTGGTGGCCAGTGCGATCGTGTTTGCTGTTGTGTGCTGGGGCAGCAGGCTGAGGGTAGCAGACACCAACTGAATCAACAAACTCATTTGTAAGGCCAGTGATGTTGTGGGGATGGAACTGGACTCTCTCACGGTAGTGTCTGAAAAGAGGATGCCGTCTAAATTGCATGCCATCTTGGTCAATGTCTCCCATCCACTACATAATGTAGTGGATTAATGGGTGGGCACAGGAGTACATTCAGCCAGAGACTCATTCCACCGAGATGCAGCACTGAGCGTCATAGGAAGTCACTCCTGCCTGTGGCCATCAAACTTTACAACTCCTCCCTTGGAGGGTCAGACATCCTGAGCCAATAGGCTGGTCCTGGACTTATTTTATAATTTACTGGCATAATTTACATATTACTATCTAATTATTTATGGTTCTATTACTATTTATTATATATGGAGCAACTGTAATGAAAATCAATTTCCCCCGGGATCAATAAAGTATGACTACTACTGCTAAAAAAATTCCTCCTTACCTCTTTTCTAAAAGGTCACTCCCCAGTTTTGAGGCTGTGCCCTCTAGTTCTGGATATTCCCATCAAAGAAAATATGCTCTCCACATCCACCCTATCTAGTCCGTTCAACATTCGGTAGGTTTCAATGAGATCCCCCGGATTCTTCTAAATTCCAGTGAGTACAGGCCCAAACTGCCAAACACTCCTCATATGTTAACCCCTTCATTCCCAGAGTCATCCTTTGAATC
>NC_086104.1:457500-460000 GCF_963921235.1 Mobula hypostoma
TTAGGGTTAGGGTTAGGGTTAGGGTTAGGGTTAGGGTTAGGGTTAGGGTTAGGGTTAGGGTTAGGGTTAGGGTTAGGGTTAGGGTTAGGGTTAGGGTTAGGGTTAGGGTTAGGGTTAGGGTTAGGGTTAGGGTTAGGGTTAGGGTTAGGGTTAGGGTTAGGGTTAGGGTTAGGGTTAGGGTTAGGGTTAGGGTTAGGGTTAGGGTTAGGGTTAGGGTTAGGGTTAGGGTTAGGGTTAGGGTTAGGGTTAGGGTTAGGGTTAGGGTTAGGGTTAGGGTTAGGGTTAGGGTTAGGGTTAGGGTTAGGGTTAGGGTTAGGGTTAGGGTTAGGGTTAGGGTTAGGGTTAGGGTTAGGGTTAGGGTTAGGGTTAGGGTTAGGGTTAGGGTTAGGGTTAGGGTTAGGGTTAGGGTTAGGGTTAGGGTTAGGGTTAGGGTTAGGGTTAGGGTTAGGGTTAGGGTTAGGGTTAGGGTTAGGGTTAGGGTTAGGGTTAGGGTTAGGGTTAGGGTTAGGGTTAGGGTTAGGGTTAGGGTTAGGGTTAGGGTTAGGGTTAGGGTTAGGGTTAGGGTTAGGGTTAGGGTTAGGGTTAGGGTTAGGGTTAGGGTTAGGGTTAGGGTTAGGGTTAGGGTTGGGTTAGGGTTAGGGTTAGGGTTAGGGTTAGGGTTAGGGTTAGGGTTAGGGTTAGGGTTAGGGTTAGGGTTAGGGTTAGGGTTAGGGTTAGGGTTAGGGTTAGGGTTAGGGTTAGGGTTAGGGTTAGGGTTAGGGTTAGGGTTAGGGTTAGGGTTAGGGTTAGGGTTAGGGTTAGGGTTAGGGTTAGGGTTAGGGTTAGGGTTAGGGTTAGGGTTAGGGTTAGGGTTAGGGTTAGGGTTAGGGTTAGGGTTAGGGTTAGGGTTAGGGTTAGGGTTAGGGTTAGGGTTAGGGTTAGGGTTAGGGTTAGGGTTAGGGTTAGGGTTAGGGTTAGGGTTAGGGTTAGGGTTAGGGTTAGGGTTAGGGTTAGGGTTAGGGTTAGGGTTAGGGTTAGGGTTAGGGTTAGGGTTAGGGTTAGGGTTAGGGTTAGGGTTAGGGTTAGGGTTAGGGTTAGGGTTAGGGTTAGGGTTAGGGTTAGGGTTAGGGTTAGGGTTAGGGTTAGGGTTAGGGTTAGGGTTAGGGTTAGGGTTAGGGTTAGGGTTAGGGTTAGGGTTAGGGTTAGGGTTAGGGTTAGGGTTAGGGTTAGGGTTAGGGTTAGGGTTAGGGTTAGGGTTAGGGTTAGGGTTAGGGTTAGGGTTAGGGTTAGGGTTAGGGTTAGGGTTAGGGTTAGGGTTAGGGTTAGGGTTAGGGTTAGGGTTAGGGTTAGGGTTAGGGTTAGGGTTAGGGTTAGGGTTAGGGTTAGGGTTAGGGTTAGGGTTAGGGTTAGGGTTAGGGTTAGGGTTAGGGTTAGGGTTAGGGTTAGGGTTAGGGTTAGGGTTAGGGTTAGGGTTAGGGTTAGGGTTAGGGTTAGGGTTAGGGTTAGGGTTAGGGTTAGGGTTAGGGTTAGGGTTAGGGTTAGGGTTAGGGTTAGGGTTAGGGTTAGGGTTAGGGTTAGGGTTAGGGTTAGGGTTAGGGTTAGGGTTAGGGTTAGGGTTAGGGTTAGGGTTAGGGTTAGGGTTAGGGTTAGGGTTAGGGTTAGGGTTAGGGTTAGGGTTAGGGTTAGGGTTAGGGTTAGGGTTAGGGTTAGGGTTAGGGTTAGGGTTAGGGTTAGGGTTAGGGTTAGGGTTAGGGTTAGGGTTAGGGTTAGGGTTAGGGTTAGGGTTAGGGTTAGGGTTAGGGTTAGGGTTTTAGGGTTAGGGTTAGGGTTAGGGTTAGGGTTAGGGTTAGGGTTAGGGTTAGGGTTAGGGTTAGGGTTAGGGTTAGGGTTAGGGTTAGGGTTAGGGTTAGGGTTAGGGTTAGGGTTAGGGTTAGGGTTAGGGTTAGGGTTAGGGTTAGGGTTAGGGTTAGGGTTAGGGTTAGGGTTAGGGTTAGGGTTAGGGTTAGGGTTAGGGTTAGGGTTAGGGTTAGGGTTAGGGTTAGGGTTAGGGTTAGGGTTAGGGTTAGGGTTAGGGTTAGGGTTAGGGTTAGGGTTAGGGTTAGGGTTAGGGTTAGGGTTAGGGTTAGGGTTAGGGTTAGGGTTAGGGTTAGGGTTAGGGTTAGGGTTAGGGTTAGGGTTAGGGTTAGGGTTAGGGTTAGGGTTAGGGTTAGGGTTAGGGTTAGGGTTAGGGTTAGGGTTAGGGTTAGGGTTAGGGTTAGGGTTAGGGTTAGGGTTAGGGTTAGGGTTAGGGTTAGGGTTAGGGTTAGGGTTAGGGTTAGGGTTAGGGTTAGGGTTAGGGTTAGGGTTAGGGTTAGGGTTAGGGTTAGGGTTAGGGTTAGGGTTAGGGTTAGGGTTAGGGTTAGGGTTAGGGTTAGGGTTAGGGTTAGGGTTAGGGTTAGGGTTAGGGTTAGGGTTAGGGTTAGGGTTAGGGTTAGGGTTAGGGTTAGGGTTAGGGTTAGGGTTAGGGTTAGGGTTAGGGTTA
>NC_086104.1:462500-488791 GCF_963921235.1 Mobula hypostoma
CATCCATCCATCCATCCATCCATCCATCCATCCATTCCATTCCATCCATCCATCCATCCATCCATTCCATCCATCCGTTCCATTCCATCCATCCATTCCATTCCAATCCATATCCATCCATTCATTCCATTCCATTCCATTCATTCCATTCCATTCCATCCATCCATCCATTCCATATCCATCCATTTTAGTTTATTCCATTCCATTCCATCCATCCATCCATCCATCCATCCATTCCATTCCATTCCATTCCATTCCATTCCATCCATTCCATTAGGGTTAATTCCATTCCATTCCATCCATTCCATTCCATTCCATTCCATTAGGTTAGGTCCATTCCATTCCATTCCATTCCATCCGTTCCATTCCATTCCATTAGGTCATTCCATTAGGGTTCCATTATCCATCCATTCATTCCATTCCATTCCATTCCATCCATTTCCATTCCATCCATCCATTCCATTCCAGGATTGGGTTCATCCGTTCCATTCCAGGTCCATTCCCGTTCCGTCCATTCCAGGTTTAGGTTTAGGTTTAGGTTTAGGTTAGGGTTAGGTTCCATTCCATTAGGGTTAGGTTCCATTATTAGTCCTTCATTAGGTTATTAGGTTCCATTCCATTATTCCATCCATTCCATTCCATTCCATTCCATTCCATTCCATTCCATTCCATTCCATTAGGGTTCCATTCCATTCCATTCCATGTCCAGGTTAGGTCCATTCCATTCCATTCCATTCCATTCCTAGGTTTAGGGATTAGGTTAGGGTTGGGTTATTCCAGGTTAGGCATCCATTAGGTCATTAGGTTAGGGTTAGGGTTAGGATTAGGTTAGGGTTCGTTAGGGTTAGGTTAGGTTAGGGTTAGGGTTAGGTTAGGTTAGGGTTAGGGTTAGGGTTAGGGTTAGGGTTTCCATTATCCATTCCATCCATTCCATTCCATTCCATCCATTCCATTCCGTTCCATTCCATCCATCCATTCCATCCATCCATTCCATCCATTCCATCCATTCCATTCCATTCCTTTCCGGTTCCATTCCATTCCGTTCCATTCCATTCATTCCATTCCATTCCATTCCATTCCATTCCATTCCATTCCATTCCGTCATTCCATTCCGTTAGGCTAGGTCCGTTCCATAGGTTAGGCATTCCATCCATTCCATTCCATCCATCCATTCCATTCCATCCATTAGGTTAGGTTAGTCATTCCATTAGGTTAGGGTTGGGTTAGGGTTAGGGTTAGGGTTAGGGTTAGGTTAGGGTTAGGGTTAGTTAGGTTAGGTTAGGGTTAGGGTAGGGTTAGGGTTAGGATTAGGGTTAGGTTGGGTTAGGGTTAGGGTTAGGGTTAGGGTTAGGGTTAGGGTCATTAGGTTAGGGTTGGGTTAGGTTAGGGTTAGGGTTTATTTATTAGGTTATAGGTCTTTAGGTTAGGGTTCCATCTGGTTAGGGTTCCATTATTAGGGTTAGATTTTTTATTAGGGTTAGGTTAGGGTTCCGTTCCGTTAGGGTTAGGATTCCATTAGTTATCCATTTAGGGTTCCATCCATTATCCATCCATTCCATTCCATCCATCCATTCCATATCCATCCTACATTCCATCCATCCATCCATCCATCCATTAGGTCATCCATTCCATCCATTCCATTAGGTCATTAGGTTTAGGTTAGGTTTAGGTTTAGGTCTTAGGGTTCCTTAGGTTAGGTCCATTCCATTCCATTAGGTCATTCCGTTAGGGTTAGGTCCATTCCATTCCATTAGGGTTAGGTTAGGGTATGGTTAGGTTCCGTTAGGGTTAGGGTTAGGGTTAGGGTTAGGGTTAGGTTAGGGTTAGGTTATTAGGGTTAGGGTTAGGTTTGGGTTAGGGTTCCAGGTTAGGGTTAGGGTTAGGGTTAGGTTAGGGTTAGGGTTAGGGTTAGGGTTAGGGTTAGGGTTAGGTTAGGTTAGGTATTAGGGTTAGGGTTAGGGTTAGGGTTAGGGTTAGGGTTCCGTTAGGTTAGGGTTAGGGTTAGGGTTCCGTTCCGTTAGGGTTAGGGTTAGGGTTAGGGTTAGGGTTAGGGTTAGGGTTTTAGGGTTCCGTTAGGGTTAGGGTTGCTAGGTTAGGTTAGGGTTAGGGTTAGGGTTAGGTTCCCTCTTATCCATTAGGGTTAGGTTAGGGTTCCATTGTTAGGTTCCCTTCCATTATTCCATCCATTCCAGTTAGGTTAGGGTTAGTTCCATTGTCCATTCCAGTCCATCCATTATCCATTATTATTAGGGTTCCAGGGTTAGGTTCCATTAGGTTAGGGTTAGGGTTAGGGTTCCGTTAGGTTAGGTTGTTAGGGTCCATTCCGTTTAGGGTTAGGGTTCCATCATGTTAGGGTTAGGGTTAGGGTTAGGGTTAGGGTTGTCAGGGTTAGGGTTAGGGTTAGGGTTAGGGTTAGGGTTCCATTTAGGTTAGGTTAGGGTTAGGGTTAGGGTTTAGGGTTAGGGTTAGGGTTAGGGTTAGGGTTAGGGTTAGGTTAGGTTAGGTTCCATTAGGTTAGGGTTCCGTTAGGGTTAGGGTTAGGTTAGGGTTAGGGTTAGGGTTAGGGTTCCATTGGGTTCATTAGGGTTAGGGTTAGGGTTCCTTAGGGTTAGGGTTAGGGTTAGGGTTAGGGTTAGGGTTAGGGTTAGGGTTAGGGTTAGGTTAGGGTTAGGGTTGTTCATTAGGGTTCCGTTCCGGTTAGGGTTAGGGTTAGGGTTAGGGTTAGGGTTATTAGGTTTAGGTTAGGGTTAGGTTAGGGTTAGGGTTCCGTTCCATTCCATTCCATTAGGTTATTAGGGTTCCGGTTCCCAGGTTAGGGTTAGGGTTCCATTAGGTTAGGGTTAGGGTTTAGGGTTCCATTAGGTTCCATCCATTAGGTTAGGTTCCAGGGTTAGGGTTAGGTTAGGGTTAGGGTTAGGGTTAGGGTTAGGGTCCAGGGTTATTAGGTTAGGGTTCCATTAGGGTTAGGGTTAGGGTTAGGGTTCCGTTTAGGTTCCTTATTAGGGTTAGGTTCCATTCCATTAGGGTTAGGGTTAGGGTTAGGGTTATTATTCCATTCCTAGGTTAGGGTTAGGGCCATTAGGTTAGGGTTAGGGTTAGGGTTCCATTTGGGTCCATGTTTAGGGTTAGGTTAGTTAGGTTAGGTTAGGGTTAGGTTAGGGTCATTCCATTAGGGTTAGGTTCATCCATCCATCCATCCATTCATTCCATCCATCCATCCATCCATCCATTCCATTCCATCCATCCATGTTTAGGTTAGGTTCCATTCCATTAGGTTAGGTTAGGGTTAGGTCCATTAGGGTTAGGGTTAGGTTAGGGTTAGGGTTAGGGTTAGGGTTAGGGTTAGGTTCCATTAGGTTATTAGGCTATTCCCAGGGTTAGGGTTCCGTTAGGTTAGGTCCATTTAGGTTAGGTTTATTTTAGGGTTCCATTTCATTTTTAGGGTTAGGTAGGTTATTCCATAGGTATTAGGTTAGGGTTAGGGTTAGGGGTTAGGTTATTAGGTTAGGGTTAGGTCATTAGGGTTCCATTCCGTTAGGGTTCCTATTCTTATCCATTAGGGTTAGGGTTAGGTTAGGTTAGGGTTAGGGTTAGGTTAGGGTTAGGGTTAGGGTTAGGGTTGTTTAGGGTTAGGGTTAGGGTTAGGTCCATTATTATTAGGTTAGGGTTAGGGTTAGGGTTAGGGTTAGGGTTAGGGTTATTAGGTTAGGGTTAGGGTTAGGGTTTAGGGTTAGGGTTAGGGTTAGGGTTAGGGTTAGGGTTAGGGTTAGGGTTAGGTTTATTAGGTTAGGGTTAGGGTTAGGGTTCCATTAGGGTTATTAGGGTCCATTATTCCATTAGGTTAGGGTTAGGTCCATTATTATTAGGTTCCATTAGGGTTAGGTTAGGCATTCATTAGGTTTGGGTTAGGTTAGGGTTAGGGTTAGGTTTAGGTTATTCCATCATCATTAGGTATTAGGTCATTAGGGTTCATTCAGGGTTAGGGTTAGGGCCATTAGATTCCCTAGGGTTAGGTTCCTTAGGTTAGGGTCATAGGATTAGGTTCCCTTCATTCCGTTCCGTCATTAGGTCATTAGGTTAGGCATTCCATTCCATTAGGTTCCATTAGGGTTTAGGTTAGGTCCATTCCATCCATTAGGTTCCGTTAGGTTCCATTCCATCCATTCCATTCCATTAGGTCATTCCATTAGGTTTAGGTTAGGGTTAGGGTTAGGTATTCATTCATTAGGTTAGGGTTAGGTTAGGGTTAGGGTAGGGTCCATTAGGGTTAGGTTAGGGTTAGGTTCCATTAGGGTTAGGGTTAGGTTAGGTTCCAGTTCCATTCCATTAGGGTTAGGGTTCGTTCACCATTCCATTCCATTCCAGGGTTCCAGTTAGGGTTCCGTTAGGTTAGGGTTCCCTTTTTAGGTTCCAGGGTTCCAGGGTTCCATTAGGGTTAGGGTTAGGTTAGGTTAGGTTAGGGTTGTCCAGGGTTAGGGTCCATTATTAGGGTTAGGGTTATTAGTCCATTAGGTTCCGTTAGGGTTATTCCATTCTTAGGGTTAGGTTAGGGTTCCATCCGTTAGGCCTAGGTTAGGGTTAGGGTTAGGTTCCATCCATTCCAGGTTAGGGTTAGGGTTAGGGTTCCATTAGGTTCCATTTAGGTTAGGTTAGGGTTTAGGTTAGGGTTAGGGTTCCAGGTTAGGGTTCCATTGGTTAGGGTTCCATTAGGTTAGGTTAGGGTTAGGTTAGGGTTAGGGTTAGGGTTAGGGTTAGGGTTAGGGTTTAGGGTTAGGGTTAGGGTTAGGGTTAGGTTAGGTCTATTAGGTTAGGGTTAGGGTTAGGGTTAGGTTAGGGTTAGGGTTAGGGTTAGGGTTAGGGTTAGGGTTATTCCATTCCATTCCATTCCATTCCATTCCATTCCATTTCCATTCCATCCATTCCATTCCATTCCATTCCATTCCATTCCGTTCCATTCCATTCCATTCCGGTTAGGGTTCCATTCCATTCCATTCCATTCCAGGGTTCCAGGGTTCCATTCCATTCCATTCCATTCCATTCCATTCCATTCCATTAGGGTTCCATTCTGGTTAGGGTTCCATTCCATTCCATTCCATAGGGTTAGGTCCGTTCCATTCCATTCCATTCCATTCCATTCCATTCCATTCCATTCCATTCCATTCCATTCCATTCCATTCCATTCCATTCCATTCCATTCCATTCCGTTCCATTCCATTCCATTCCCATTCCATTCCATTCCATTCCATTCCATTCCATTCCATTCCATTCCATTCCATTCCATTCCATTCCATTCCTTCCATTCCATTCCATTCCATTCCATTCCATTCCATTCCATTCCATTCCATTCCATTCCATTCCATTCCATTCCATTCCATTCCATTCCATTCCATTCCATTCCATTCCATTCCATTCCATTCCATTCCATTCCATTCCATTCCATTCCATTCCATTCCATTCCATTCCCCATTCCATTCCATTCCATTCCATTCCATTCCATTCCATTCCATTCCATTCCATTCCATTCCATTCCATTCCATTCCATTCCATTCCATTCCATTCCATTCCATTCCATTCCATTCCATTCCATTCCATTCCATTCCATTCCATTCCATTCCATTCCATTCCATTCCATTCCATTCCATTCCATTCCATTCCTTCCATTCCATTCCATTCCATTCCATTCCATTCCATTCCATTCCATTCCATTCCATTCCATTCCATTCCATTCCATTCCATTCCATTCCATTCCATTCCATTCCATTCCATTCCATTCCATTCCATTCCATTCCATTCCATTCCATTCCATTCCATTCCATTCCATTCCATTCCATTCCATTCCATTCCATTCCATTCCATTCCATTCCATTCCATTCCATTCCATTCCATTCCATTCCATTCCATTCCATTCCATTCCATTCCATTCCATTCCATTCCATTCCATTCCATTCCATTCCATTCCATTCCATTCCATTCCATTCCATTCCATTCCATTCCATTCCATTCCATTCCATTCCATTCCATTCCATTCCATTCCATTCCATTCCATTCCATTCCATTCCATTCCATTCCATTCCATTCCTTCCATTCCATTCCATTCCATTCCATTCCATTCCATTCCATTCCATTCCATTCCATTCCATTCCATTCCATTCCATTCCATTCCATTCCATTCCATTCCATTCCATTCCATTCCATTCCATTCCATTCCATTCCATTCCATTCCATTCCATTCCATTCCATTCCATTCCATTCCATTCCATTCCATTCCATTCCATTCCATTCCATTCCATTCCATTCCATTCCATTCCATTCCATTCCATTCCATTCCATTCCTTCCATTCCCATTCCATTCCATTCCATTCCATTCCATTCCATTCCATTCCATTCCATTCCATTCCTTCCATTCCATTCCATTCCATTCCATTCCATTCCATTCCATTCCATTCCATTCCATTCCATTCCATTCCATTCCATTCCATTCCATTCCATTCCATTCCATTCCATTCCATTCCATTCCATTCCATTCCATTCCATTCCATTCCATTCCATTCCATTCCATTCCATTCCATTCCATTCCATTCCATTCCATTCCATTCCATTCCATTCCATTCCATTCCATTCCATTCCATTCCATTCCATTCCATTCCATTCCATTCCATTCCATTCCTTCCATTCCATTCCATTCCATTCCATTCCATTCCATTCCATTCCATTCCATTCCATTCCATTCCATTCCATTCCATTCCATTCCATTCCATTCCATTCCATTCCATTCCATTCCATTCCATTCCTTCCATTCCATTCCATTCCATTCCATTCCATTCCATTCCATTCCATTCCATTCCATTCCATTCCATTCCATTCCATTCCATTCCATTCCATTCCATTCCATTCCATTCCATTCCATTCCATTCCATTCCATTCCATTCCATTCCATTCCATTCCATTCCATTCCATTCCATTCCATTCCATTCCATTCCATTCCATTCCATTCCATTCCATTCCATTCCATTCCATTCCATTCCATTCCATTCCATTCCATTCCATTCCATTCCATTCCATTCCATTCCATTCCATTCCATTCCATTCCATTCCATTCCATTCCATTCCATTCCATTCCATTCCATTCCATTCCATTCCATTCCATTCCATTCCATTCCATTCCATTCCATTCCATTCCATTCCATTCCATTCCATTCTCCATTCCATTCCATTCCATTCCATTCCATTCCATTCCATTCCATTCCATTCCATTCCATTCCATTCCATTCCATTCCATTCCATTCCATTCCATTCCATTCCATTCCATTCCATTCCATTCCATTCCATTCCATTCCATTCCATTCCATTCCATTCCATTCCATTCCATTCCATTCCATTCCATTCCATTCCATTCCATTCCATTCCATTCCATTCCATTCCATTCCATTCCATTCCATTCCATTCCATTCCATTCCATTCCATTCCATTCCATTCCATTCCATTCCATTCCATTCCATTCCATTCCATTCCATTCCATTCCATTCCATTCCATTCCATTCCATTCCATTCCATTCCATTCCATTCCATTCCATTCCATTCCATTCCATTCCATTCCATTCCATTCCATTCCATTCCATTCCATTCCATTCCATTCCATTCCATTCCATTCCATTCCATTCCATTCCATTCCATTCCATTCCATTCCATTCCATTCCATTCCATTCCATTCCATTCCATTCCATTCCATTCCATTCCATTCCATTCCATTCCATTCCATTCCATTCCATTCCATTCCATTCCATTCCATTCCATTCCATTCCATTCCATTCCGTTCCATTCCATTCCATTCCATTCCATTCCATTCCATTCCATTTCCATTCCATTCCATTCCATTCCATTCCATTCCGTTCCATTCCATTCCATTCCATTCCATTCCATTCCATTCCATTCCATTCCATTCCATTCCATTCCATTCCATTCCATTCCATTCCATTCCATTCCATTCCATTCCATTCCATTCCATTCCATTCCATTCCATTCCATTCCATTCCATTCCATTCCATTCCATTCCATTCCATTCCTTCCATTCCATTCCATTCCATTCCATTCCATTCCATTCCATTCCATTCCATTCCATTCCATTCCATTCCATTCCATTCCATTCCATTCCATTCCATTCCTTCCATTCCGTTCCATTCCATTCCATTCCCATTCCATTCCATTCCATTCCATTCCATTCCATTCCTTCCATTCCATTCCATTCCATTCCATTCCATTCCATTCCATTCCATTCCATTCCTTCCATTCCATTCCATTCCATTCCATTCCATTCCATTCCTTCCATTCCATTCCATTCCATTCCATTTCCATTCCATTCCATTCCTTCCATTCCATTCCATTCCATTCCATTCCATTATTCCATTCCATTCCATTCCATTCCATTCCATTCCATTCCATTCCATTCCATTCCATTCCATTCCATTCCATTCCATTCCATTCCATTCCATTCCATTCCTTCCATTCCATTCCATTCCATTCCATTCCATTCCATTCCATTCCATTCCATTCCATTCCATTCCATTCCATTCCATTCCATTCCTTCCATTCCATTCCATTCCATTCCATTCCATTCCATTCCATTCCATTCCATTCCATTCCATTCCATTCCATTCCATTCCATTCCATTCCATTCCATTCCATTCCATTTCCATTCCATTCCATTCCATTCCATTCCATTCCATTCCATTCCATTCCCATTCCATTCCATTCCATTCCATTCCATTCCATTCCATTCCATTCCATTCCATTCCATTCCATTCCATTCCATTCCATTCCATTCCATTCCATTCCATTCCATTCCATTCCATTCCATTCCATTCCATTCCATTCCATTCCATTTCCATTCCATTCCATTCCATTCCATTCCATTCCATTCCATTCCTTCCATTCCATTCCTTCCATTCCATTCCATTCCATTCCATTCCATTCCATTCCATTCCATTCCATTCCATTCCATTCCATTCCATTCCTTCCTTCCATTCCATTCCATTCCATTCCATTCCATTCCATTCCATTCCATTCCATTCCATTCCATTCCATTCCATTCCATTCCATTCCATTCCATTCCATTCCATTCCATTCCATTCCATTCCATTCCATCCATTCCATTCCATTCCATTCCATTCCATTCCATTCCATTCCATTCCATTCCATTCCATTCCATTCCATTCCATTCCATTCCATTCCATTCCATTCCATTCCATTCCATTCCATTCCATTCCATTCCATTCCATTCCATTCCATTCCATTCCATTCCATTCCATTCCATTCCATTCCATTCCATTCCATTCCATTCCATTCCATTCCATTCCATTCCATTCCATTCCATTCCATTCCATTCCATTCCATTCCATTCCATTCCATTCCATTCCATTCCATTCCATTCCATTCCATTCCATTCCATTCCATTCCATTCCATTCCATTCCATTCCATTCCATTCCATTCCATTCCATTCCATTCCATTCCATTCCATTCCATTCCATTCCATTCCATTCCATTCCATTCCATTCCATTCCATTCCATTCCATTCCATTCCATTCCATTCCATTCCATTCCATTCCATTCCATTCCATTCCATTCCATTCCATTCCATTCCATTCCATTCCATTCCATTCCATTCCATATTCCATTCCATTCCATTCCATTCCATTCCATTCCATTCCATTCCATTCCATTCCATTCCATTCCATTCCATTCCATTCCATTCCATTCCATTCCATTCCATTCCATTCCATTCCATTCCATTCCATTCCATTCCATTCCATTCCATTCCATTCCATTCCATTCCATTCCATTCCATTCCATTCCATTCCATTCCATTCCATTCCATTCCATTCCATTCCATTCCATTCCATTCCATTCCATTCCATTCCATTCCATTCCATTCCATTCCATTCCATTCCATTCCATTCCATTCCATTCCATTCCATTCCATTCCATTCCATTCCATTCCATTCCATTCCATTCCATTCCATTCCATTCCATTCCATTCCATTCCATTCCATTCCATTCCATTCCATTCCATTCCATTCCATTCCATTCCATTCCATTCCATTCCATTCCATTCCATTCCATTCCATTCCACCTTCCTTCCTTCCATTCCATTCCATTCCATTCCATTCCATTCCATTCCATTCCATTCCATTCCATTCCATTCCATTCCATTCCATTCCATTCCATTCCATTCCATTCCATTCCATTCCATTCCATTCCATTCCATTCCATTCCATTCCATTCCATTCCATTCCATTCCATTCCATTCCATTCCATTCCATTCCATTCCATTCCATTCCATTCCATTCCATTCCATTCCATTCCCATTCCATTCCATTCCATTCCATTCCATTCCATTCCATTCCATTCCATTCCATTCCATTCCATTCCATTCCATTCCATTCCATTCCATTCCATTCCATTCCATTCCATTCCATTCCATTCCATTCCATTCCATTCCATTCCATTCCATTCCATTCCATTCCATTCCATTCCATTCCATTCCATTCCATTCCATTCCATTCCATTCCATTCCATTCCATTCCATTCCATTCCATTCCATTCCATTCCATTCCATTCCATTCCATTCCATTCCATTCCATTCCATTCCATTCCATTCCATTCCATTCCATTCCATTCCATTCCATTCCATTCCATTCCATTCCATTCCATTCCATTCCATTCCATTCCATTCCATTCCATTCCATTCCATTCCATTCCATTCCATTCCATTCCATTCCATTCCATTCCATTCCATTCCATTCCATTCCATTCCATTCCATTCCATTCCATTCCATTCCATTCCATTCCATTCCATTCCATTCCATTCCATTCCATTCCATTCCATTCCATTCCATTCCATTCCATTCCATTCCATTCCATTCCATTCCATTCCATTCCATTCTTCCATTCCATCCATTCCATTCCATTCCATTCCATTCCATTCCATTCCATTCCATTCCATTCCATTCCATTCCATTCCATTCCATTCCATTCCATTCCATTCCATTCCATTCCATTCCATTCCATTCCATTCCATTCCATTCCATTCCATTCCATTCCATTCATTCCATTCCATTCCATTCCATTCCATTCCATTCCATTCCATTCCATTCCATTCCATTCCATTCCATTCCATTCCATTCCATTCCATTCCATTCCATTCCATTCCATTCCATTCCATTCCATTCCATTCCATTCCATTCCATTCCATTCCATTCCATTCCATTCCATTCCATTCCATTCCATTCCATTCCATTCCATTCCATTCCATTCCATTCCATTCCATTCCATTCCATTCCATTCCATTCCATTCCATTCATTCCATTCCATTCCATTCCATTCCATTCCATTCCATTCCATTCCATTCCATTCCATTCCATTCCATTCCATTCCATTCCATTCCATTCCATTCCATTCCATTCCATTCCATTCCATTCCATTCCATTCCATTCCATTCCATTCCATTCCATTCCATTCCATTCCTTCCATTCCATTCCATTCCATTCCATTCCATTCCATTCCATTCCATTCCATTCCATTCCATTCCATTCCATTCCATTCCATTCCATTCCATTCCATTCCATTCCATTCCATTCCATTCCATTCCATTCCATTCCATTCCATTCCATTCCATTCCATTCCATTCCATTCCATTCCATTCCATTCCATTCCATTCCATTTCCATTCCATTCCATTCCATTCCATTCCATTCCATTCCATTCCATTCCATTCCATTCCATTCCATTCCATTCCATTCCATTCCATTCCATTCCATTCCATTCCATTCCATTCCATTCCATTCCATTCCATTCCATTCCATTCCATTCCATTCCATTCCATTCCATTCCATTCCATTCCATTCCATTCCATTCCATTCCATTCCATTCCATTCCATTCCATTCCATTCCATTCCATTCCATTCCATTCCATTCCATTCCATTCCATTCCATTCCATTCCATTCCATTCCATTCCATTCCATTCCATTCCATTCCATTCCATTCCATTCCATTCCATTCCATTCCATTCCATTCCATTCCATTCCATTCCATTCCATTCCATTCCATTCCATTCCATTCCATTCCATTCCATTCCATTCCATTCCATTCCATTCCATTCCATTCCATTCCATTCCATTTTCCATTCCATTCCATTCCATTCCATTCCATTCCATTCCATTCCATTCCATTCCATTCCATTCCATTCCATTCCATTCCATTCCATTCCATTCCATTCCATTCCATTCCATTCCATTCCATTCCATTCCATTCCATTCCATTCCATTCCATTCCATTCCATTCCATTCCATTCCATTCCATTCCATTCCATTCCATTCCATTCCATTCCATTCCATTCCATTCCATTCCATTCCATTCCATTCCATTCCATTCCATTCCATTCCATTCCATTCCATTCCATTCCATTCCATTCCATTCCATTCCATTCCATTCCATTCCATTCCATTCCATTCCATTCCATTCCATTCCATTCCATTCCATTCCATTCCATTCCATTCCATTCCATTCCATTCCATTCCATTCCATTCCATTCCATTCCATTCCATTCCATTCCATTCCATTCCATTCCATTCCATTCCATTCCATTCCATTCCATTCCATTCCATTCCATTCCATTCCATTCCATTCCATTCCATTCCATTCCATTCCATTCCATTCCATTCCATTCCATTCCATTCCATTCCATTCCATTCCATTCCATTCCATTCCATTCCATTCCATTCCATTCCATTCCATTCCATTCCATTCCATTCCATTCCATTCCATTCCATTCCATTCCATTCCATTCCATTCCATTCCATTCCATTCCATTCCATTCCATTCCATTCCATTCCATTCCATTCCATTCCATTCCATTCCATTCCATTCCATTCCATTCCATTCCATTCCATTCCATTCCATTCCATTCCATTCCATTCCATTCCATTCCATTCCATTCCATTCCATTCCATTCCATTCCATTCCATTCCATTCCATTCCATTCCATTCCATTCCATTCCATTCCATTCCATTCCATTCCATTCCATTCCATTCCATTCCATTCCATTCCATTCCATTCCATTCCATTCCATTCCATTCCATTCCATTCCATTCCATTCCATTCCATTCCATTCCATTCCATTCCATTCCATTCCATTCCATTCCATTCCATTCCATTCCATTCCATTCCATTCCATTCCATTCCATTCCATTCCATTCCATTCCATTCCATTCCATTCCATTCCAATTCCATTCCATTCCATTCCATTCCATTCCATTCCATTCCATTCCATTCCATTCCATTCCATTCCATTCCATTCCATTCCATTCCATTCCATTCCATTCCATTCCATTCCATTCCATTCCATTCCCATTCCATTCCATTCCATTCCATTCCATTCCATTCCATTCCATTCCATTCCATTCCATTCCATTCCATTCCATTCCATTCCATTCCATTCCATTCCATTCCATTCCATTTCCATTCCATTCCATTCCATTCCATTCCATTCCATTCCATTCCATTCCATTCCATTCCATTCCATTCCATTCCATTCCATTCCATTCCATTCCATTCCATTCCATTCCATTCCATTCCATTCCATTCCATTCCATTCCATTCCATTCCATTCCATTCCATTCCATTCCATTCCATTCCATTCCATTCCATTCCATTCCATTCCATTCCATTCCATTCCATTCCATTCCATTCCATTCCATTCCATTCCATTCCATTCCATTCCATTCCATTCCATTCCATTCCATTCCCATTCCATTCCATTCCATTTCCCATTCCATTCCATTCCATTCCATTCCATTCCATTCCATTCCATTCCATTCCATTCCATTCCATTCCATTCCATTCCATTCCATTCCATTCCATTCCATTCCATTCCATTCCATTCCATTCCATTCCATTCCATTCCATTCCATTCCATTCCATTCCATTCCCATTCCATTCCATTCCATTCCATTCCATTCCATTCCATTCCATTCCATTCCATTCCATTCCATTCCATTCCATTCCATTCCATTCCATTCCATTCCATTCCATTCCATTCCATTCCATTCCATTCCATTCCATTCCATTCCATTCCATTCCATTCCATTCCATTCCATTCCATTCCATTCCATTCCATTCCATTCCATTCCATTCCATTCCATTCCATTCCATTCCATTCCATTCCATTCCATTCCATTCCATTCCATTCCATTCCATTCCATTCCATTCCATTCCATTCCATTCCATTCCATTCCATTCCATTCCATTCCATTCCATTCCATTCCATTCCATTCCATTCCATTCCATTCCATTCCATTCCATTCCATTCCATTCCATTCCATTCCATTCCATTCCATTCCATTCCATTCCATTCCATTCCATTCCATTCCATTCCATTCCATTCCATTCCATTCCATTCCATTCCATTCCATTCCATTCCATTCCATTCCATTCCATTCCATTCCATTCCATTCCATTCCATTCCATTCCATTCCATTCCATTCCATTCCATTCCATTCCATTCCATTCCATTCCATTCCATTCCATTCCATTCCATTTCCATTCCATTCCATTCCATTCCATTCCATTCCCATTCCATTCCATTCCATTCCATTCCATTCCATTCCATTCCATTCCATTCCATTCCATTCCATTCCATTCCATTCCATTCCATTCCATTCCCATTCCATTCCATTCCATTCCATTCCATTCCATTCCATTCCATTCCATTCCATTCCATTCCATTCCATTCCATTCCATTCCCATTCCATTCCATTCCATTCCATTCCATTCCATTCCATTCCATTCCATTCCATTCCATTCCATTCCATTCCATTCCATTCCATTCCATTCCATTCCATTCCATTCCATTCCATTCCATTCCATTCCATTCCATTCCATTCCATTCCATTCCATTCCATTCCATTCCATTCCATTCCATTCCATTCCATTCCATTCCATTCCATTCCATTCCATTCCATTCCATTCCATTTCCATTCCATTCCATTCCATTCCATTCCATTCCATTCCATTCCATTCCATTCCATTCCATTCCATTCCATTCCATTCCATTCCCATTCCATTCCATTCCATTCCATTCCATTCCATTCCATTCCATTCCATTCATTCCATTCCATTCCATCCATTCCATTCCATTCCATTCCATTTCCATTCATTCCATTCCATTCCATTCCATTCCATTCCATTCCATTCCATTCCATTCCATTCCATTCCATTCCATTCCATTCCATTCCATTCCATTCCATTCCATTCCATTCCATTCCATTCCATTCCATTCCCATTCCATTCCCATTCCATTCCATTCCATTCCATTCCATTCCATTCCATTCCATTCCATTCCATTCCATTCCATTCCATTCCATTCCATTCCATTCCATTCCATTCCATTCCATTCCATTCCATTCCATTCCATTCCATTCCATTCCATTCCATTCCATTCCATTCCATTCCATTCCATTCCATTCCATTCCATTCCATTCCATTCCATTCCATTTCCATTCCCATTCCATTTCCATTCCATTCCATTCCATTCCATTCCATTCCATTCCATTCCATTCCATTCCATTCCATTCCATTCCATTCCATTCCATTCCATTCCATTCCATTCCATTCCATCCATTCCATTCCATTCCATTCCATTCCATTCCATTCCATTCCATTCCATTCCATTCCATTCCATTCCATTCCATTCCATTCCATTCCATTCCATTCCATTCCATTCCATTCCATTCCATTCCATTCCATTCCATTCCATTCCATTCCATTCCCATTCCATTCCATTCCATTCCATTCCATTCCATTCCATTCCATTCCATTCCATTCCATTCCATTCCATTCCATTCCATTCCATTCCATTCCATTCCATTCCATTCCATTCCATTCCATTCCATTCCATTCCATTCCATTCCATTCCATTCCATTCCATTCCATTCCATTCCATTCCATTCCATTCCATTCCATTCCATTCCATTCCATTCCATTCCATTCCATTCCATTCCATTCCATTCCATTCCATTCCATTCCATTCCATTCCATTCCATTCCATTCCATTTCCATTCCATTCCATTCCCATTCCATTCCATTCCATTCCATTCCATTCCATTCCATTCCATTCCATTCCATTCCATTCCATTCCATTCCATTCCATTCCATTCCATTCCATTCCATTCCATTCCATTCCATTCCATTCCATTCTCCATTCCATTCCATTCCATTCCATTCCATTCCATTCCATTCCATTCCATTCCATTCCATTCCATTCCATTCCATTCCATTCCATTCCATTCCATTCCATTCCATTCCATTCCATTCCATTCCATTCCATTCCATTCCATTCCATTCCATTCCATTCCATTCCATTCCATTCCATTCCATTCCATTCCATTCCATTCCATTCCATTCCATTCCATTCCATTCCATTCCATTCCATTCCATTCCATTCCATTCCATTCCATTCCATTCCATTCCATTCCATTCCATTCCATTCCATTCCATTCCATTCCATTCCATTCCATTCCATTCCATTCCATTCCATTCCATTCCATTCCATTCCATTCCATTCCATTCCATTCCATTCCATTCCATTCCATTCCATTCCATTCCATTCCATTCCATTCCATTCCATTCCATTCCATTCCATTCCATTCCATTCCATTCCATTCCATTCCATTCCATCCATTCCATTCCATTCCATTCCATTCCATTCCATTCCATTCCATTCCATTCCATTCCATTCCATTCCATTCCATTCCATTCCATTCCATTCCATTCCATTCCATTCCATTCCATTCCATTCCATTCCATTCCATTCCATTCCATTCCATTCCATTCCATTCCATTCCATTCCATTCCATTCCATTCCATTCCATTCCATTCCATTCCATTCCATTCCATTCCATTCCATTCCATTCCATTCCATTCCATTCCATTCCATTCCATTCCATTCCATTCCATTCCATTCCATTCCATTCCATTCCATTCCATTCCATTCCATTCCATTCCATTCCATTCCATTCCATTCCATTCCATTCCATTCCATTCCATTCCATTCCATTCCATTCCATTCCATTCCATTCCATTCCATTCCATTCCATTCCATTCCATTCCATTCCATTCCATTCCATTCCATTCCATTCCATTCCATTCCATTCCATTCCATTCCATTCCATTCCATTCCATTCCATTCCATTCCATTCCATTCCATTCCATTCCATTCCATTCCATTCCATTCCATTCCATTCCATTCCATTCCATTCCATTCCATTCCATTCCATTCCATTCCATTCCATTCCATTCCATTCCATTCCATTCCATTCCATTCCATTCCATTCCATTCCATTCCATTCCATTCCATTCCATTCCATTCCATTCCATTCCATTCCATTCCATTCCATTCCATTCCATTCCATTCCATTCCATTCCATTCCATTCCATTCCATTCCATTCCATTCCATTCCATTCCATTCCATTCCATTCCATTCCATTCCATTCCATTCCATTCCATTCCATTCCATTCCATTCCATTCCATTCCATTCCATTCCATTCCATTCCATTCCATTCCATTCCATTCCATTCCATTCCATTCCATTCCATTCCATTCCATTCCATTCCATTCCATTCCATTCCATTCCATTCCATTCCATTCCATTCCATTCCATTCCATTCCATTATTCCATTCCATTCCATTCCATTCCATTCCATTCCATTCCATTCCATTCCATTCCATTCCATTCCATTCCATTCCATTCCATTCCATTCCATTCCATTCCATTCCATTCCATTCCATTCCATTCCATTCCATTCCATTCCATTCCATTCCATTCCATTCCATTCCATTCCATTCCATTCCATTCCATTCCATTCCATTCCATTCCATTCCATTCCATTCCATTCCATTCCATTCCATTCCATTCCATTCCATTCCATTCCATTCCATTCCATTCCATTCCATTCCATTCCATTCCATTCCATTCCATTCCATTCCATTCCATTCCATTCCATTCCATTCCATTCCATTCCATTCCATTCCATTCCATTCCATTCCATTCCATTCCATTCCATTCCATTCCATTCCATTCCATTCCATTCCATTCCATTCCATTCCATTCCATTCCATTCCATTCCATTCCATTCCATTCCATTCCATTCCATTCCATTCCATTCCATTCCATTCCATTCCATTCCATTCCATTCCATTCCATTCCATTCCATTCCATTCCATTCCATTCCATTCCATTCCATTCCATTCCATTCCATTCCATTCCATTCCATTCCATTCCATTCCATTCCATTCCATTCCATTCCATTCCATTCCATTCCATTCCATTCCATTCCATTCCATTCCATTCCATTCCATTCCATTCCATTCCATTCCATTCCATTCCATTCCATTCCATTCCATTCCATTCCATTCCATTCCATTCCATTCCATTCCATTCCATTCCATTCCATTCCATTCCATTCCATTCCATTCCATTCCATTCCATTCCATTCCATTCCATTCCATTCCATTCCATTCCATTCCATTCCATTCCATTCCATTCCATTCCATTCCATTCCATTCCATTCCATTCCATTCCATTCCATTCCATTCCATTCCATTCCATTCCATTCCATTCCATTCCATTCCATTCCATTCCATTCCATTCCATTCCATTCCATTCCATTCCATTCCATTCCATTCCATTCCATTCCATTCCATTCCATTCCATTCCATTCCATTCCATTCCATTCCATTCCATTCCATTCCATTCCATTCCATTCCATTCCATTCCATTCCATTCCATTCCATTCCATTCCATTCCATTCCATTCCATTCCATTCCATTCCATTCCATTCCATTCCATTCCATTCCATTCCATTCCATTCCATTCCATTCCATTCCATTCCATTCCATTCCATTCCATTCCATTCCATTCCATTCCATTCCATTCCATTCCATTCCATTCCATTCCATTCCATTCCATTCCATTCCATTCCATTCCATTCCATTTCCATTCCATTCCAATTCCATTCCATTCCATTCCATTCCATTCCATTCCATTCCATTCCATTCCATTCCATTCCATTTCCATTCCATTCCATTCCATTCCATTCCATTCCATTCCATTCCATTCCATTCCATTCCATTCCATTCCATTCCATTCCATTCCATTCCATTCCATTCCATTCCATTCCATTCCATTCCATTCCATTCCATTCCATTCCATTCCATTCCATTCCATTCCATTCCATTCCATTCCATTCCATTCCATTCCATTCCATTCCATTCCATTCCATTCCATTCCATTCCATTCCATTCCATTCCATTCCATTCCATTCCATTCCATTCCATTCCATTCCATTCCATTCCATTCCATTCCATTCCATTCCATTCCATTCCATTCCATTCCATTCCATTCCATTCCATTCCATTCCATTCCATTCCATTCCATTCCATTCCATTCCATTCCATTCCATTCCATTCCATTCCATTCCATTCCATTCCATTCCATTCCATTCCATTCCATTCCATTCCATTCCATTCCATTCCATTCCATTCCATTCCATTCCATTCCATTCCATTCCATTCCATTCCATTCCATTCCATTCCATTCCATTCCATTCCATTCCATTCCATTCCATTCCATTCCATTCCATTCCATTCCATTCCATTCCATTCCATTCCATTCCATTCCATTCCATTCCATTCCATTCCATTCCATTCCATTCCATTCCATTCCATTCCATTCCATTCCATTCCATTCCATTCCATTCCATTCCATTCCATTCCATTCCATTCCATTCCATTCCATTCCATTCCATTCCATTCCATTCCATTCCATTCCATTCCATTCCATTCCATTCCATTCCATTCCATTCCATTCCATTCCATTCCATTCCATTCCATTCCATTCCATTCCATTCCATTCCATTCCATTCCATTCCATTCCATTCCATTCCATTCCATTCCATTCCATTCCATTCCATTCCATTCCATTCCATTCCATTCCATTCCATTCCATTCCATTCCATTCCATTCCATTCCATTCCATTCCATTCCATTCCATTCCATTCCATTCCATTCCATTCCATTCCATTCCATTCCATTCCATTCCATTCCATTCCATTCCATTCCATTCCATTCCATTCCATTCCATTCCATTCCATTCCATTCCATTCCATTCCATTCCATTCCATTCCATTCCATTCCATTCCATTCCATTCCATTCCATTCCATTCCATTCCATTCCATTCCATTCCATTCCATTCCATTCCATTCCATTCCATTCCATTCCATTCCATTCCATTCCATTCCATTCCATTCCATTCCATTCCATTCCATTCCATTCCATTCCATTCCATTCCATTCCATTCCATTCCATTCCATTCCATTCCATTCCATTCCATTCCATTCCATTCCATTCCATTCCATTCCATTCCATTCCATTCCATTCCATTCCATTCCATTCCATTCCATTCCATTCCATTCCATTTCCATTCCATTCCATTCCATTCCATTCCATTCCATTCCATTCCATTCCATTCCATTCCATTCCATTCCATTCCATTCCATTCCATTCCATTCCATTCCATTCCATTCCATTCCATTCCATTCCATTCCATTCCATTCCATTCCATTCCATTCCATTCCATTCCATTCCATTCCATTCCATTCCATTCCATTCCATTCCATTCCATTCCATTCCATTCCATTCCATTCCATTCCATTCCCATTCCATTCCATTCCATTCCATTCCATTCCATTCCATTCCATTCCATTCCATTCCATTCCATTCCATTCCATTCCATTCCATTCCATTCCATTCCATTCCATTCCATTCCATTCCATTCCATTCCATTCCATTCCATTCCATCCATCCATTCCATCCGTCCATTCCATTCCATCCGTCCATTCCATTCCATTCCATCCGTCCATTCCATTCCATTCCATTCCATTCCATTCCATTCCATTCCATTCCATTCCATTCCATTCCTTTCCATTCCATTCCATTCCATTCCATTCCATTCCATTCCATTCCATTCCATTCCATTCCATTCCATTCCATTCCATTCCATTCCATTCCATTCCATTCCATTCCATTCCATTCCATTCCATTCCATTCCGTTCCATTCCATTCCATTCCATTCCATTCCATTCCATTCCATTCCATTCCATTCCATTCCATTCCATTCCATTCCATTCCGTTCCATTCCATTCCATTCCATTCCATTCCATTCCATTCCATTCCATTCCATTCCATTCCATTCCATTCCATTCCATTCCATTCCATTCCATTCCATTCCATTCCATTCCATTCCGTTCCGTTCCATTCCATTCCATTCCATTCCATTCCATTCCATTCCATTCCGTTCCATTCCATTCCATTCCGTTCCATTCCATTCCATTCCATTCCATTCCATTCCGTTCCATTCCATTCCATTCCATTCCATTCCATTCCATTCCATTCCATTCCATTCCATTCCGTTCCACTCCGTTCCATTCCATTCCATTCCATTCCATTCCATTCCATTCCATTCCGTTCCATTCCATTCCATTCCATTCCATTCCATTCCATTTCCATTCCATTCCATTCCATTCCATTCCATTCCATTCCATTCCGTTCCATTCCGTTCCATTCCATTCCATTCCGTTCCATTCCATTCCATTCCATTCCATTCCATTCCATTCCATTCCGTTCCATTCCATTCCGTTCCATTCCATTCTATTCAATTCCATTCCATTCCATTCCATTCCATTCCATTCCATTCCATTCCATTCCATTCCGTTCCATTCCATTCCGTTCCATTCCATTCCATTCCATTCCATTCCATTCCATTCCATTCCATCCATCCATTCCATTCCATTCCATTCCATTCCATTCCATTCCATTCCATTCCATTCCATTCCATTCCATTCCATTCCATTCCGTTCCATTCCATTCCATTCCATTCCATTCCATTCCATTCCGTTCCATTCCATTCCATTCCGTTCCATTCCGTTCCATTCCATTCCATTCCATTCCATTCCATTCCATTCCATTCCATTCCATTCCATTCCATTCCATTCCATTCCATTCCATTCCATTCCATTCCATTCCATTCCATTCCATTCCATTCCATTCCATTCCATTCCATTCCATTCCATTCCATTCCATTCCATTCCATTCCATTCCATTCCATTCCATTCCATTCCATTCCATTCCATTCCATTCCATTCCATTCCATTCCATTATTCCAGTTCCATTCCAGGGTTCCAGGGTTAGGGTTAGGGTTAGGGTTCCAGGGTTAGGGTTAGGGTTAGGGTTAGGGTTCCAGGGTTAGGGTTAGGGTTAGGGTTAGGGTTAGGGTTCCATTAGGGTTAGGGTTAGGGTTCCAGGGTTAGGGTTCCAGGGTTAGGGTTAGGGTTAGGGTTAGGGTTAGGGTTAGGGTTCCAGGGTTAGGGTTCCAGGGTTAGGGTTCCAGGGTTAGGGTTAGGGTTAGGGTTCCAGGGTTAGGGTTAGGGTTAGGGTTAGGGTTAGGGTTAGGGTTAGGGTTAGGGTTAGGGTTAGGGTTAGGGTTAGGGTTAGGGTTAGGGTTAGGGTTAGGGTTCCAGGGTTAGGGTTAGGGTTAGGGTTAGGGTTAGGGTTAGGGTTAGGGTTAGGGTTAGGGTTAGGGTTAGGGTTAGGGTTAGGGTTCCATTATTAGGGTTAGGGTTAGGGTTAGGGTTCCAGGGTTCCATTAGGGTTAGGGTTAGGGTTAGGGTTAGGGTTCCAGGGTTCCAGGGTTAGGGTTAGGGTTCCAGGGTTCCATTAGGGTTAGGGTTAGGGTTAGGGTTAGGGTTAGGGTTCCATTCCATTCCATTCCATTCCATTCCATTCCATTCCATTCCAGGGTTAGGGTTAGGGTTCCAGGGTTAGGGTTAGGGTTCCATTAGGGTTCCAGGGTTCCAGGGTTCCAGGGTTCCAGGGTTCCAGGGTTCCAGGGTTAGGGTTCCATTCCAGGGTTCCTTAGGGTTAGGGTTCCAGGGTTCCATTCCAGGGTTCCATTAGGGTTCCAGGGTTAGGGTTCCAGGGTTCCAGGGTTCCAGGGTTCCAGGGTTCCAGGGTTAGGGTTAGGGTTAGGGTTAGGGTTAGGGTTCCAGGGTTCCAGGGTTAGGGTTAGGGTTAGGGTTCCAGGGTTCCAGTTCCAGGGTTAGGGTTAGGGTTAGGGTTCCAGGGTTCCAGGGTTCCAGGGTTCCAGGGTTCCAGGGTTCCAGGGTTCCAGGGTTCCAGGGTTAGGGTTCCAGGGTTCCAGGGTTCCAGGGTTCCAGGGTTCCAGGGTTCCAGGGTTCCATTCCATTCCATTCCATCCATTCCATTCCATTCCATTCCATTCCATTCCATTCCATTCCATTCCATTCCATTCCATTCCATTCCATTCCATTCCGGGTTAGGGTAGGGTCCATTCCAGGGTTCCAGGGTTAGGGTTAGGGTTAGGGTCCATTCCATTCCATTCCATTCCATTCCATTCCATTCCATTCCGTTAGGGTTCGGGTCCAGGGTTCCAGGGTTCCAGGGTAGGGTCCAGGGTTCCAGGGTTCCAGGGTTCCAGGGTTAGGGTTCCAGGGTTCCAGGGTTCCAGGGTTAGGGTTCCAGGGTTAGGGTTCCAGGGTTCCATTCCAGGGTTCCAGGGTTCCATTCCAGGGTAGGGTTAGGGTTAGGGTTAGGGTTCCAGGGTTAGGGTTAGGTAGGGTTCCATTCCATTCCATTAGGGTAGGGTTAGGGTTCCAGGGTTAGGGTTAGGGTTCCAGGGTTCCAGGGTTAGGGTTAGGGTTAGGGTTCCAGGGTTCCAGGGTTAGGGTTCCAGGGTTCCAGGGTTCCAGGGTTAGGGCCATTCCATTCCATTCCATTCCATTCCATTCCATTCCATTCCATTCCATTCCATTCCATTCCATTCCATTCCATTCCATTCCATTCCATTCCATTCCATTCCATTCCATTCCATTCCATTCCATTCCATTCCATTCCATTCCATTCCATTCCATTCCATTCCATTCCATTCCATTCCATTCCATTCCATTCCATTCCATTCCATTCCATTCCATTCCATTCCATTCCATTCCATTCCATTCCATTCCATTCCATTCCAGTTCCATTCCATTCCATTCCATTCCATTCCATTCCATTCCATTCCATTCCAGGGTTCCATTCCATTCCAGGGTTCCAGGGTTCCATTCCATTCCAGGGTTCCAGGGTTCCAGGGTTCCAGGGTTCCAGGGTTAGGTAGGGTTAGGGTTCCAGGGTTAGGGTTCCAGGGTTCCAGGGTTCCAGGGTTCCAGGGTTCCATTCCAGGGTTCCATAGGGTTAGGGTTCCAGGGTTCCAGGGTTCCAGGGTTCCAGGGTTAGGGTTAGGGTTCCAGGGTTCCAGGGTTCCAGGGTTAGGGTTCCAGGGTTCCAGGGTTAGGGTTAGGGTTCCAGGGTTAGGGTTCCAGGGTTCCAGGGTTCCAGGGTTCCAGGGTTCCATTCCAGGGTTCCAGGGTTCCAGGGTTCCAGGGTTAGGGTTCCAGGGTTCCAGGGTTAGGGTTAGGGTTAGGTTGAGGTTAGGTTAGGGTCCATTCCATTCCATTCCATTCCATTCCAGTTATTCCATCCAGTCCATTCCATTCCATTCCATTCCATTCCATTCCAGTTCCATTCCTCCATTCCATTCCATTCCATTCCGTTCCATTCCATTCCATTCCATTCCATTCCATTCCATTCCATTCCATCCATTCCATTCCATTCCATTAATTCCATTCCATTCCATTCCATTCCATTCCATTCCATTCCATTCCATTCCATTCCATTCCATTCCATTCCATTCCATTCCATTCCATTCCATTCCATTCCATTCCATTCCATTCCAGTAGGGTTAGGGTTCCATTCCAGGGTTAGGGTTAGGGTTAGGGTTAGGGTTCCGTTCCATTCCATTCCATTCCATTCCATTCCATTCCATTCCATTCCATTCCATTCCATTCCATTCCATTCCATTCCATTCCATTCCATTCCATTCCATTCCATTCCATTCCATTCCATTCCATTCCATTCCATTCCATTCCATTCCATTCCATTCCATTCCATTCCATTCGGGTCCATTCCTTTCCATTGGGTTCCAGGGTTAGGGTTCCAGGGTTAGGGTTAGGGTTAGGGTTCCAGGGTTTCCATTCCAGGGTTCATTCCATTCCATTCCATTCCATTCCAGGGTTCCAGGGTTCCAGGGTTCCAGGGTTCCAGGGTTCCAGTTCCAGGGTTCCAGGGTTCCAGGGTTCCAGGGTTCCAGGGTTAGGGTTAGGGTTCCAGGGTTAGGGTTCCAGGGTTCCATTCCATTCCATTCCATTCCATTCCATTCCATTCCATTCCATTCCAGGGTTCCATTCCAGGGTTCCAGGGTTCCATTCCATAGGGTAGGGTTCCAGGGTTCCAGGGTTAGGGTTAGGGTTCCAGGGTTAGGGTTAGGGTTATTCCATTAGGGTTAGGGTTAGGGTCCATCCTTAGGGTTAGGGTTCCATTCCAGGGTTCCATCCATTCCATTCCATCCAGGGTCCATTCCATCCAGGGTCCATTCCAGGGTTATTCCAGGGTTCCTCCATCCATTAGGGTTAGGGTTAGGGTTAGGGTTATTCCAGGGTTAGGGTTCCAGGGTTCCGTTCCATTCCATTCCATTCCATTCCATCCATCCGTTCCATTCCATCCAGGGTTATTTCCATCCATTCCATTCCACTCCAGTTCCATTCGTTCCATTCCATTCCATCCATTCCATTCCATTCCATTCCATTCCATTCCATCCTCCATTCCAGGGTTCCAGGGTTCCATTAGGGTTAGGGTTAGGGTTAGGGTTAGGGTTCCATCCATTCCATTCCATCCATCCATTCCATTCCATTCCATTCCATTCCATTCCATTCCATTCCATTCCATTCCATTCCATTCCATTCCATTCCATTCCATTAGGGTTCCATTCCATTCCATTCCATTCCATTCCATTCCATTCCATTCCATTCCATTTAGTATCCAGTCCATTCCATTCCATTAGGTCCATTCGTCCATTCCATTCCATTCCATTCGTCCATACCGTCCATTCCATTCCATTCGTCCTCCATCCATCCACCGTCCGTACCATTCGTCCGTTCATCCATCCAGTCCGTTCCATCCATCCATCCGTTAGGTTCGTCGCCGTTCCATCCGTCGCTTCCGTCGTCCGTTCCATCGTCGTTCCGTCCATTCCGTCCATTCCATCCATCCATCCATCCATCCGTTAGG